>NW_026000242.1:7882664-8016318 GCF_001458135.2 Marmota marmota marmota | reverse complement strand
CCTTGCGGGTGCAAGTGGCGGCTCCGCTCCCACCCCCTCTCCAATTGGGGTCACGCGGTCACCACGCTGGCGAGCCGCTGGGCCTGCTCCGGGCGCTGGCGGCGGCCCGGCTTCTCCCCTCTGGCTCAACGACAAATTGAGGAGGCTCAGGTGACTGTGCCTCACCCCCCCTACCAGGAGACCAACTGCTTATGTCACCACTGGTATTGATGGAGTTCTCTCCTCCGCCGCTTTCTGCTGACATCAGATCTCTGCCATGTTGATATCGTATGCGAATGTCAGCCTTTCGTTCCCTTTGCCGGGCAACCAAAGCAACGGGTGAGTCCTGTCCGGCCCTCGGCAGGACCCCTACCGAGAAGCAGTTTCCGCGGGCTCCCAGCCCCGGCCCAGGGAAGTTCCGGGAGCCGGAACTCGGCCTCTCCGAACTCGGTGTAAGCTCGGCCTCTCCGAACTCCTGTAAGCTCCAAGAAGCAGTCCCCGCGGGCTCAGTTCCGGGAGCCGGAGTTCGGCTGCTTAGTGCTTGTTGTATGCTCTGATAGGAGCAGGGTTCATGAAGCAGCCTCCGCGGGGCGGTTCCGGGAGCCAGAACTCGGCCGCCCCGCGCTCGGCGTTCGCTCCGATAGGCTCAGGTTCTTAGAAGCACCCAGGCGCAGAACCCTAGCAATCTGTCTGCAAGCCACAGGCGAATTGTAGCCTGGAATTACCTGATCTATGGCTGAATGAGTTGCGGTCAGTCGAAAACAGGGGACGTGACGTCAGTTTACCAAGATGGTGGCTGCTGGCCTCCTCTGTGGACTGACCGGTGTGTACAACCGAGAAGGACCGCTTCCTTCCCCCGTCTGGAACCCAGAATTCAGCCCTGAGTACGGTGCTTGCGCGGCTGGCAGAAACTGCAGCGCTGTAACCCTGCGTCTCTATCCCAGCGCACACTGCAGACTTTCATAAAACAAATTTTAAAAAAAGATATAAAAAGATTCACTTTGTAGTAACAGAATGTAGAATGCAAAAAATACTGCTTAATTTGTGTACACTCAATAATATAGTTTTAAAAAATATATATAGATGAAGTTGATGAAACTAGAAGAGAGGTAGAAGATGGCTGGAGAGTTCCACCCACCTTTCTCAGTAACTCCAAAAAAATGCAAATAGCACAATATGTCCTAGATGATAGTACAGACACACTACACTGGATAACAGGAGAAGATACATTTTTTTTTCCAATTAACTTTGTATATTTAATTAAATAAGCTATATCCTGGGACAAATGCAGATATTGTTATCCTCTGACCAAAGGGGTCAATTAGAAATCAATAACATAACAAAACATACAAAATCTTCAAATGCTGGGAATTTTTAAGGAGTAGGTCACATACTTTGATCCCTATTGGATCAAAGAAGAATCACAATGAAAATTTAAAAATTACAAACTTTCAAGCCCAGATGACTTCACTAGTGAGTTCTATCAATAGTTAAAGAAATATATGGATCCTACAAGCTTTTCCAGAGAACAGAGAAAGAATGAACACTTTTCAACTCATTTTATTAGTAACCTTTACATAAAAGCCTGAAAAAAAAAACACTGTAAGAAAGAAAAATTATAGAAGAATGTATCTGAAGAGCATAGAATTAAACATCTGAAAAGAAATAGTAAATAAATTCCATTAATATATAAAAATAAAAAATATTCTTTACTATATGTAAATCATACTTTAATTTCAAAAAAAAAGGGGAAGGCCCATCCCCTAAATACCTGATGAAAATTTTAGTATACTATGGCTAAGGGGGGAAAAATACTAAAACCATATACAGAAAAGATGAAATTAACCAAATGGGAATTAGAAACATATTGATATTAGACTTCTCCTCAGCAACAATGGATGTGAGAATACCTTCATGGAACCTCTAAGGGGGAAGAGCTGAATATTTTGAAATCTTGGAACTTCTGAAGGGAAAACTTTTAAATCTAATGTTCTATAACCAGCCAAACCCACTCAAATTTAAAGGCAAAATACAGCCTTTTTGGATAGGCAATATTACTTGTGCTTAATGAAAATAATTTCTCAACAATTAGCAACATAAAAAATTGCCACCATCTGGTAAAGAAATAATGGGGTTATTCTCAGAAGTGACAGAATTCTGACTCAGAGAAGTAAAAAAGAAAGAGAACAGAATCCATTAGATCTTGACATTCTGTTGTATTTCCTACTATGTGGTTCCAATGATCCTATTTGGTTCTGTTTTTATAATCATAATGTTGTAAGTGTGACCTACCAATTTCAATTGTAGAACCAGTCTATTTAATAAAAGAACAAATGGTGAGTAATCAAGAATGAAGCACAGCGATAGAATAGAATGTCATTGTCATTTATCTTGATAACTAAAAATAATAATTAACAAAACATGGGAAGTGGAGGAAAAAGAAAAAGCAGGAGAGTAAGTGAGTTATTATCCTTATCTTTCATAATGCAGACTCAATAAATGATGTCTACTTTAATCAATTGAGAATGAGATGTTTAAATACATTAGTTAGTCAGAAAAATTAGCCAGTAGAAAGAAAAAAGTATGTAACCAATAAAAGTTGGGAGGTGGCGTGGGAGAAAGGAGATGGATAGTTTAGGAATGATAAAACCTTTATCTTTAGTATTAGGGGGTGATCAATCGGTAGTCTTCAAAAGTCATAAATCAAACATTTAAAATATACTATTTACTGGGACAATGGTAACCAAGAAAGGAAGAAATGTCATTCTTCCAGAATTTACTGGAAGATCCAGGAGGACCTAAAACAGCCCTAGAGAAAAGCAGGCAGAGAGGGCAGGAGGGAGTTAGTGGTGAGAGTTTGGGTACAGAGCTTCACACCAGCCTCGGCCCTGTGGGGACCAATCCTGGAGGTGAGGCTGCAACATCGGAAACCTTACAGAGGTTCAGGGGACCTGTGAGAGAGAGAACTGGGGCAGTCCACCACGTGGTAGAGGAAAGTTTCCAGCCAGCATGGTGGTTAGGTAGACTGGAAGGCTGGCCCAGGCCTGGGAGAAGGCTGGCGGCCTTCTGACTCAGAGAAATAAAGAAGCCAGCGCTGGAGAGCACGGGAAGCCCGAGGGGCAGCACAAGGGATGGTAGCAGAACAGCAGATGGCATGGCAGCTATTGGTGGGCGAGATGTTGATGACCAACCGCAGGGAGATGAGACAGTAGAACTGAGGCTGGCCAAGGCCTAGAGGCTCCAGGCCTACTACCATGCCTCAGAGATCCAGAATACAGATGCCACTCTGGAGAGAAGGTCTCCAAAGGAACAAATGCCAGCTGACTGAGCTGACATTTGACATGCCTAAGCCAACAACCCTGGGGGGAGTTGACCAGCAACTGACGAGATCATGTCTTCTGTTGCCAGATAAAATGGGAAACTGAAGTGCAATTAATTTGAGCTAAAGGGGCTGTGGCTGTGGCTCAGTGGTAGTGCACTTGCCTAGCATGTGTATGGCACTGGGTCTGGTTCTCAGCACAACATAGAAAGAAAGAAAGAAAGAAAGAAAGAAAGAAAGAAAGAAAGAAAGAAAGAAAGAAAGAAAGAAAGAAAGAAAGAAAGAAAGAAAGAAAGAAAGAAAGAAAGAAAGAAAGAAAGAAAGAAAGAAAGAAAGAAAGAAAGAAAGAAAGAAAGAAAGAAAGAAAGAAAGAAAGAAAGAAAGAAAGAAAGAAAGAAAGAAAGAAAGAAAGAAAGAAAGAAAGAAAGAAAGAAAGAAAGAAAGAAAGAAAGAAAGAAAGAAAGAAAGAAAGAAAGAAAGAAAGAAAGAAAGAAAGAAAGAAAGAAAGAAAGAAAGAAAGAAAGAAAGAAAGAAAGAAAGAAAGAAAGAAAGAAAGAAAGAAAGAAAGAAAGAAAGAAAGAAAGAAAGAAAGAAAGAAAGAAAGAAAGAAAGAAAGAAAGAAAGAAAGAAAGAAAGAAAGAAAGAAAGAAAGAAAGAAAGAAAGAAAGAAAGAAAGAAAGAAAGAAAGAAAGAAAGAAAGAAAGAAAGAAAGAAAGAAAGAAAGAAAGAAAGAAAGAAAGAAAGAAAGAAAGAAAGAAAGAAAGAAAGAAAGAAAGAAAGAAAGAAAGAAAGAAAGAAAGAAAGAAAGAAAGAAAGAAAGAAAGAAAGAAAGAAAGAAAGAAAGAAAGAAAGAAAGAAAGAAAGAAAGAAAGAAAGAAAGAAAGAAAGAAAGAAAGAAAGAAAGAAAGAAAGAAAGAAAGAAAGAAAGAAAGAAAGAAAGAAAGAAAGAAAGAAAGAAAGAAAGAAAGAAAGAAAGAAAGAAAGAAAGAAAGAAAGAAAGAAAGAAAGAAAGAAAGAAAGAAAGAAAGAAAGAAAGAAAGAAAGAAAGAAAGAAAGAAAGAAAGAAAGAAAGAAAGAAAGAAAGAAAGAAAGAAAGAAAGAAAGAAAGAAAGAAAGAAAGAAAGAAAGAAAGAAAGAAAGAAAGAAAGAAAGAAAGAAAGAAAGAAAGAAAGAAAGAAAGAAAGAAAGAAAGAAAGAAAGAAAGAAAGAAAGAAAGAAAGAAAGAAAGAAAGAAAGAAAGAAAGAAAGAAAGAAAGAAAGTTCTATCAACAATAAAACAAAAAATTAAACTAACTTGAGCTAAAAAAAAAATCCCTATTTTTTTTTTTTTTTGCCTAATCCAGTATAATCCAGATTGTGAAATCTGGAGCCCAATTTGAAATGATAACTATGATAGATTAACCAAATGGAATAATACACAGTAGTTAAAAGAATGAAATAGATTTATGGGTACTGTCACAGAAGGATGTTGACATTCGTTTTGAAAAATTTGCAGAGTAGTATGTATGATATCAATTATCTAAAACACACAATTGTATGCATATAAACATACATATATGTATACACAATATGTGTATATACATATATATACATATGCACATGCATGTAGAGTTAAAAGGTTATATATAATATATACCAAAAGCACATTTATTGCTAAAAGCATATGAATGTACATGTGTGTATGGATGTATATATATGTAATTTTCTTAGTTTCCCTGAGGAGTGCTACTAGGCAAAGTTTGCAAAATGTAAAAGCATTTACATTGTAATTATAAATTTTTGTCCTATCAATTTATTCTTTTTACTGCTCGCATGCATTATACATACTTCAAAAAAAATTAGGAAATGCGCATGGAACAGAGTAAGCAATCAACAGAAGAGCACTAATGCTGGGAGAAGGGTAGCCCTTGCTGTCTTACAGTGTGTCAAGTTAGGTCAGGTGACTTCACATAAGTTTTCTCATCTAACACTATCCTGCTGCTAAGTGCAGGAGCCAACCAGAACCCCATCTTGGCCCTTGGCTGAGTCCTCTTTCTACCACCCGGGCTGTGTGGTCCCTTCTTCCCCGCATTCGCGCGCCTCTTCCTGCAACACACACCAGATGCCTGGCGCTGCTCTAACTCTGCTCTGGCAATAAAAGCCACTTTGGCGTTGGCCAACTCCAGGCGGGAGCGCGACAGAGGTGTGCAGGCGGTGTGCCCAGCGCAATTAGAGGCGGATTAAGACGGAAACAGTGTGGGGCCCGGGCGTGATGTGTTTTTGTCATCTTGTCTGGGATTAGTAGTAATGTATCTGCTGGCGTGATGGACACATCTGCTTTCGTTTATTCTGAGCCCTGTCAAGCTCGCAGGCTGGATTAAAGCAAAATCACGCTGAGTGAACATTGCTAATTTAGCTACTTTTCCCCGTCTCTTTTTCTTCCTAATTTTCAAATTTTAATGTGGATGCAGTTAAGAAAACAGCTCCTTTCAACATGATGACTTGGAAAAAAAGACACTGATTCTTACATCCTGAACAAGAATGTGGGGCGTGGGAGGTCAGGTGTACTTTTGGATGGGAAGAAAAAGGAGAGAGTGTGTGTATTGTAGAGAAAATGAAAATCCAAGAGTAATTCTGGGATGAATAGATCTGGAGCTCCCCCCTCCCTTCATTTAAACATCCAACAGCCACCTGGTCCAACAACATAGACAGCTCCCAGTGTATTTCAGCCCATATCGTCCACTCTGAAGGATCAGGCTTTCCCTGTCTTTTGCCCCCAGGCCTGGCAAGGCTCCAGTCCTCTCTGCCCACATAAGACAGCCTCTCAAGGCCTGGCCATGCTCAGCCAACCACTTCCACTGCAAAATGACTTCCTCCAGCCTGGGCTTTTCTTCAGGCTCACCTGCCGTCAAGGGGATCAGGTACAGGTGTGCTGTCTCATTTCCAAAGCCAAGCACTGAACAAATTCATGCATCTTATTTCACACCTTATCCTTTCCTTTAGTTGGGTTTCAGGTTAACTCAGTCATTTCTTGCTGGCTACTTAAGCTCTGCCTTTTCGTGCTGAGCCCAGCGGGGTCCTAGGCAGCCACCCGAATCCCATCGTAGAGATTCTGCCTGCCTTTGGTTTCAGCCCAGAGCCTATTTATCAAAGTCATGTCTTCAGGCACTTTTTGTTGGTCTAGGAGGTCTTGGGAGTTCCCCTGTTCCACCCTAGTTGATTCTCCTAGACAGACAATTTGCTCTTTCCACTGTCATGTACTTAGCAATCTGCACCAATCCATTCTGCTGGTTCCTCTTCTGTTTCTATATTTTGCTCAACTTTCTTTTTCTCTAAACATATTCAGGGCTGCCACATTTTTGTTAAGCAAGAAGAAACATCACAAAACCACATTTTTTTTTTCCTTTTGAAACCTTATATCTAGACATAGAACTAATAAATAGGGTCTAGGAGTAGAGGCCAGGATGCCCCGGGAGGGAGATCAAGGTATGAACAATCTTTAAGAGTGAAATAAAATGGATCTGAAAGTCCTCAAGGTGTCTTGGGACACAGGGTGACAAGGATTAGGTAGAGCTTAGGAGAACTGGAGGAGACAGCAGAGCTGAGCTCGAAGCACAAGAGGTGCCAGAGGAGGCCAGAGGACAGGACTGCCACTGACCTCCTCTGAGTCAGGCAGGCTTTTTTGGGTTCCCAAATTAGTTGTGCTTTTTCTTTTCATTTTTTCTTTTTCTAAACCTCTCCACAGCTTATATTTCAACAATCTCAGATGCCTGCTTGCTTTCTCCTTGCTCCAATCTAGGAGAGCAGGAACCAGTTAGTGGGGGCAGTCCCTCTGATGACACTCCATCTCCAGCAAAATAAAAGGCGCTTGAAAAGGGCTAAATCAAATTCACCTTCAGAACCAGCAGAATCTGGCTAATGCGATTTCAGGCTCCCCTTCTCCTCCCCCAGAGCTCTCCACCTTCTTGCTGATGTCTCAAATTCTTTTAACAAGGGAAAAAGTCTTTCATGCCACAATTAGGGATAAAAGGCATAAAATGCAAACGGCTGGCTGAGCTCCAGTTGGAGAATAATCAATCAATCCTTGGAATATAAATTACTGATATCAGATTCTTTCCTAGTATGGTAGAGGGGGAAGGGTTAAAAGAGCAGGATGCTATTGAGACCTGAAGGAGATGGGAGTGGAGTGGGGCACCTTGCAGGTGTACAACACCTTAAGATTTGGAGTGTGTGTGTGTGTGTGTGAATATTTTGCATCACTTACTGCTCACAATTCTGGGAGGCAAGAATTTGTGTTCTCCCTGTTGTGCAGAAGAGGAACCTGAGACTGAGAGATGGCGAGTAACCATTCCCAAGACCAGTGACTGCTAAACGACAGATTTTTAGTTTGCACTTGAACTTGAAGTTCTGACTACAAGCCCAGGGAGTGTTAAAATTTACCCAAACAGCAGAAAGCAATTGGAAACAAAAAGAAATATCCTATAAACTTTTACAGTTTTTCCTCTGCTGAGGCTTGTTTGCCCTCCAGTGAGGGAGGAGACAAGAATTTGTGCGTGGAGTAATTTTAGTATGGAACTGCCAACGCAGGCAGCCTGCTTTGCATGAATTATGAAGACTTTAAAAAAAAAAGGAAGTTCATTGTTGACTTTGAAAAAAAAAGGAGTTTCAGTTTCTGTGAATTTGCTATTTGAACTACTCTTATATTTTTATTAATTTACCATTCCTCACAAAATCTCATTGACCTTTCCTTCTCAAACTACCTAGGCAGTCCAGGTCTTAAACTATTTCTAATTTGTTTGGACATTTATGCTTATTTTTCTTTGAAAACATGTTTTTATTGAAGTATAACACTCATACGGAAATATGCACAAAACATGAAACTATATATAGCTCCACAAATTACCATAAAACAATCACCTGTGAAACCATCCCCCAGGCTGGGAAAAAAAGCATCTCTAGCACCCAAATGTCCCCTCTTGTCCCTTCCTTATCACTACTCTTTTTCTCCTTCCCAAAGCTTACTTTTATTCAGAGGTTACTACTATTTTGACTTCCTGAGATTATAGATTAGTATTGCTTAGTTGTGGACTTTATATAATGAATCTCTACTATACATTATTTTGCATGTGGCTTATTTTGATCAATATTACATATATGAGCAACAACCATTACTATATGCAGCTGTAGTTTATTTTAATTGCTGTATTGGGTACCCTTGTAAAAATATACCACAATCATTTATCTGTTCTACTATTGGTGAAATTTGGAATGCTCCCAGTTTGGGGCTATTATGAATAATGTTGCTTTGAACACTCTCGTACATGCCTTTTGATATATATGTGTATGTTTCTACTAGGTATATATTTGGAAACTTCTGAGCCATAGGGTATGTATAACTTTTAGTAGCTAAAATCAAGCTGTTTCCCAAGTAATTGCAACAAAGCAAATTCCCACCAACAAGTGATGGGGCCCTCTGTAGCTGCAGGTCCTCAACAACACTTGTTACCTCCAGTCTTATTTATTTTAGTGGGTGTGTGGTAGCATTTCATTGTAGTTTTAGTTTTCATTTCCTTGATTACTAGTAAGGTTGATCATTTTCATATGTCTGCTAGCCCCTGAAATATTCTCTGTTATGAAGTACCATTCTCACCTAGTTTTCTATTGGATCATCTATCTTTTATTGATTTGCAAGAGCTTTTTAAAAATTTTGGATTGAGTAGTTTGTCAGACTACATGGACTGCAAACACCCTCTTTGACTCTACTTTTGCTTTGTTCTTCTCAGTTGTATCTTTTGATGAGAAGAAGTCTGTAATTTTAGTGTAGTCCCGTTTATTAGTCTTTTCTTTCAAGATCAGTACTTTGTGTCCTTTTAAAGAATTTTTTCCTCCTCCCCAATTCCAGAGCTAGTGCTCCATGTTGCCATATAGAAACTTTATGATGTTGTCTTTCACTTTAAGATATGCAAACCACCTGAAATTAGCTTTTATATATGCTTTCATGCCACAAGGTCAAGTTTTCATGGTGTAAAGGTCAAATTTTATTTTTTTACTCAGATATTCAAATGTTCTGATACTATTTATAGAAAGGATTGCCCTCTTCCCATTCTTCTCCAGTGTCAAAAAACAATGCCCTTACATATGTGGTAGTTTTCTTTACTCTTCTCTGTTCCATTGGTCTAACTATCTTTGTTCTACTATCGCACTGTCTTAATGATTGCAGGTTAATGATATGTGCTTCTGCCTTTTTGTTCTTCAGGAATGCCTCAGTTTCTTGACTTTTTTTTTTATAAATATATATATGAATTTAGAATAATATTGAATTTTATAATATGAACTTTAGAATAATATTTTCAATTTCAAAAAGAAAAAAAGGAAGAAAGGAGAGCTCACAGACCTTTAGATTGAGATAGAAGTGAATATACAGCTAAATTTGGAAATGGGTTATTTGAAACAGGCATAAATACCTGGGAATAATTTATATTTGCTGATGCTGTTATGAATAGGTTATAATAACCTAAAGAATAATTCATAGGCTATAATAATCTAAAGAATAATTCATATTCTAACTCTGTTAATATTATACAAACATATACTTGATTTTTATATTGACCTTGTATCCAGTAACCTAGCTAAATTTTAAAAATTCCTATTGTTTGTATATTCTTTTGTATTTTCCATGTATAAAATAATATCATATGCAAATATTGACTGTTTTAGTTCCCTCTTTCTAATGGTTAGAGTTTGCTTTTCTTCTTGCACTGGCTGTAGTACATCTTTGAACAGAAGTGCATCCTTGGCTTGTTTCCCTCTCTAGAGGTTGCAAAGGGAAAACTTTCACTATTTCCCATTAAGAATGATTTTTACTATTTTTTATGGCCATTGTTTTTCATTAAAATAATTAGCCTCTGTTTTGCTTAGAGCTTTTAATGTGAGTGAATGTTGGATTTTTTTATTTTTCCTGTTTCAGTTAAGAGAATCATATTGGTTACTTTCTTTATTCTGTTAGTGTTGTGAATTACATTGTTTTCAAATATTAAATCAACGTTGTATTTTTGTAATGAACTTCTTAGTCTTGATGGTCTTTCTCTCTTTTAAAAAACATATGTATTCCTGAATTCCATTTGATGATACTATGTTTAAGCTTTTTGTATCTAGGTTTGTGGATGAAATTGATTTATATATTTTTCTTCTGATAGTACTTCCGTAAGATTTTGATAGTAAGGTTTCCTAATATTTCTACTACTGTACTGAGTTCATTCCTCTTACATGAGTTGAGGAATATCCAATCTTTTAAAAGATTTTGGAGAAGTTTTTGTAAAATTGTTGCTATCTCTAACTTAAGTTTAGGAGATTTCATTTCAGAAGCCATCTAGGCCTAAGGTATTTGTGGTGAGTGTGTGTGTGAGTGTGTGTGTGTATGTGTGCGTGTGTGTGTGTATGAGAAAACTTTTAACTATACCTCAGGTTTCTCCAGTAGAGAAACTGTTAAGATGATCTCTTTCTTCTTGTGTCCATTTTTGGTAAGTTGGGTGTTTTTAGGAAAATATCCATTATATCTACAGTTTCAAAGGTCTGGGTGTGAAGCAATCTAAAACATCTTTTTGTTCTTTTGAATTTGGTAGGATGTGTAGTAATAGCATTGTTTCATTCCTAGTATCAGACACTTGTTCTACTTGATCTGAAGAAATAGATTTTTTTTTCAGACCCTGGGGCTTAATGATTGTAGAAATGATGGTGTAGTTCTTTTCTTTTTCTTTTTTTTTTTTTAAACCTCTGTGTTGCATTTCCTAGCACCTATTTCTGACCTCTTACCATCACCTTTAGACACCAACTCCAGATAGGAAAGACAGAGTGAGTCTCCCTGTTACTCCTGTTATCAACAATCTCTTATTTCTGCAACTGTGTTTTAGTTTTAGACTACCATTTATGAATTTTAACTCTTAGCTGAAGTATAATATTCACACAACATGTCATACAGCTCAGTACATCTTCAGGAACACCCCTGTATAACCAGCACACATGTTATTCGGTAGAACTGCAGGAGCCTCCTTAAGCTCCTTCTAGTTAACACCTCTGTTTTACTCAGATTTCTTTTTACTGTTGGGACTAAAAAGACCTGACAAGAACAAATGTAGAGGAGGAAAAGTTTATTTGGGGCTCATGGTTCCATAGGTCTGGGTCCACAGACAGACAGCTCCATTCCTTAGGGCTCAAGGTGAGGCAGAACATCATGGTGGAAGAGTGTGACAGAGGGAAGCGGCTCACACGATAACCAGAAAACAGACACCACTCACCAGATACAAAATATATACCCCAAAGCCATGTCCCCAATGACCCACTTCCCACAGCCACACCCCACCTGTTTTCAGTTACCACTCAGTTAATCCCTATCTGGATCAATTCAATGATTGGGTTAAGGCTCTCATAAACCAATTATTTCACCTTTGAGCTTTCTTGCATTGCCTCACACATGAGCTTTTAGGGGATATCTCATGTCCAAACCATGACAACCTTGCACAAGGGCACCCACCATCTAGATCTCAAATGGTGCAGGTTGACTTTGACTTCATGTGGACATCTATCTTTTCTCAAAACAGTGACCCTGAGAATCATTCTTACTATTGCACATAGTTAGAATGCTCATATTCATTGCTATATAATATTTATTATGTTAATATATAATTATTTAGTTATTCTACTACTGATGGGCATTAAGAGAGTATCCAGACTTGGTATGATTACAAATTGTTCTATTTTGAAGACATGCATCTGTGTGTGGGCACATGTGTGCGCGCGTGGGTACACACACACACACACACACACATCTTAGTGAGCATACCTACTCATTTCTTTTGGCTATATTCTTAAAAATGAAATTTCTAGATCATAATGTTGGCATTTATTCAATGCACAGTGTTTGTTTGTTTTGGGGGGGATACTGGGGATTGAACCCAGGGGTGCTTTACCACTGAGCCACATCCCCAGCCCATTTTATTTATTTATTTTTATTTTAAGACAAGGTCTCACTAAATTGCTTAGGGCCTCCCTAAGTTGCTGAGACTGATCTTAAACTTGCCATCCTCCTGCCTCAGCCTCCTAAGCCACTGGGATTTCAGTTGTATGCAACCGAACCTGGCACAGTATTTTTTATAGTATGACTTACATAGGCTAAAAGTTTTAAAAAAAAATGATCCTATGAATTTATAATCCTTGTTAGCAATGTATTAGAGTTCCATTTGTTCTGCATTCATGCCAACACTTGATATTCTCCATTTTTTCATTTTACCCTTCAGCTGCTTGTGTAGTACCATTGCATTGTAATTTTACATACCATTTTACATACAATACCGTTTTCCTGATGTCTGGTGAGTTGAACATTTTTTTCCCATGTTTAGGACTACCTCTAGATCTTGCTCTGTGTTTCTTCAAAGTATTTTTCCTGCTTTATTCTATTAGATTAGTATATATTTTGGCCATTACAATATAATGTATGTTTAGGATAGAAGATTTTTTTAAAAACACACAAAAGAGTATAAAAAGAGAACAAAACTCACCTATGGTTCCAAGAATATTAAATCACTGAACATCCATAATTCTGCCACATTAACTCTTTTATATAGTAATTACAGCTGTGAGCAGTTATGTTTATACAGCCCAAAATAATCACACTGGCCCTGTTTTATTTAGGCCGTCTTAAACACACAAACAAATTGGACATGAGGGAAGTCCTTTTTTCTCTCTGTCCTAAAGTGAGTTGAGGCTTTTAGCCCCTTCCTCTAGTTTGGTCGTTGGGCTCCCTCTTGCTGGTCACAGGGCCAACTCTACTCCCTATTTCTCTGTCTTCTGAGGAAGGCAGAGCTGGGAATCATTTGGGTCCATATTGCTCCTTCCCTGTTTCCCAAATCAGATACCCAGGTCAACTCCAAGTCCTTATTTCATGCAGCTGAAATTTCACCCAATTTACAGCCTTTTCTTCCCCACTGCAGTTGCCTGGTTTAGCCTCACCTGTCTTCTGGATTATTTTTATCCTTCTTAACAATTTTCTGCCTCCATTCTTTCCTAGCCCTTCCTTCCACTCCAGTCCTGGCCCTCTTCACACCACTGGCACCTCTCTAAGATGCACAGGTGACCAAGCCCTTTCCCCACATACAGCGTCTCAGGGACTTCCCCATGCCCTCAAGTAAGGCCACTCCTCACACGGTTTGTGTGGGTCCTCCAATCTGGCCCAGGTCCTCCGGCCTGGCCCTCGTCCTCCAGCCTTGTCACCTGCCATTGGGGGACCATAAATTTCATTGCTTCAGAGCCTTTGCTCAATGTCCTTCTGTTGGAAATGCCCTCACCTGGCTTCTTTGCCTGACAAAAATCCTGTGCACATTTTTAAGTCCTGATTCAAGTGTCATCCTGAGCTCCTAGAAAGAAATTAATCTGCTCTCTCCCAATTTGCTGTACAAACCACTTAGCCTCCTGAATTGCTGTCTTTTCTCTATCCCCTGGCTACACAATGCATTTATCAAATCTTTATCTCTTGCATTCTGAGCACTTGACACAGGTCTGGTATATAATAGGTGTTTAATAAACATGGAAAGGATGCCTAGAGAAATTCACAAAAGGTAAAAAGAAAAGGGAATGAACATTTGTTAAGTGGCTATTTCAGGCACTTTACCTACATTATCTCTTTTAAACCTCCCCAAAGTCCTATAAATTTGGTCTTATTCTGTTCCCATTTTGTGAGTTAGAAAATTAAGGAACAGAGACATTTACAACGAATAAATGGCAGACCCAGGATTTATATCTAAGACTAGAAACAAATGTGGTTATTTACCATTAAACAGACTACCCACAAATTATTGCAATAATGATAATGACAATCATCAGAATTATTGTAATAATAAAATGGTCACCAGCCCTTGACATTTGAATATCACTTGCCAGTTCAGAAAGCAGCTTCTTTCCCATCCAGTTTTGTTCCTCCAGTCTCCTCACAAGCATGAGCATGAAGGAGGTAGAATTATCTACCAACTCTAACTGATTAAGGAAATGAAGTTTGAGGATTAATGTGCCTCGCCTAAGGTCACAGGCTTAGTGAGCAGCCCCAGCTGTTGCTTAAATCCAGGTCTTCTTGCTCTAAGTCCAGTAGGAGATGGAGGGGAAGACAGGATCCCAAAGGAAGAAGTGCTTTTGAAATAATAAGCTGGCTGCTACCTCTGGCAGCCAGCCTGTCCATTCCCCTTGCAGGTCTACTGGAGCCATAGCAGCTTCTAGGAGGTGGAAAGAAATCACAGGCTGAAGGTTTCCACCATTTCTGGAGGGTGGGGAATTCTTTGAGTAAGCATCATTGTTTGACTTGGCAGGAATTTTTTTTTTAAATGAAAGGAAGAGAAACCAGAATATAAAAATATTTAAAAGCCCCAAGGAGCCCAGACTAACACAGCAAACAAAAAGCTCTCTTGGGCTGCTGCCCAGTGTGAGGCACCCCAGGTAACCCCCTGTAGGCACTGCCCACCTGGCCTGCCTAGGGAATCTCCAATCTCCAGGAAGAAAGGGATAAAACAACACAAATTCTCTAGGAGCCTCATTATTCAAACAGTTCCAGAAGCCACGAGAGGACAGCGGTGACTTCCAGAGAAGCACAATCTTATCTCCAGGGTGAAAAGGACCATTTGTTGTTTATGTCCAGGAAAGCAGGGCGGCACAAAGGCAACCAGAGAACGTGCAGGAGAAGGGGCCAGGAGCCAGCAGCTGATCGAAAAATCCTCTGCAGAAACAATGGCTTCTCCCGGATGAGCTGCAGCCCCTTCTAAAACAAAAGCGCTCTCTCGGATGAAATTGGTCTTTTGTGGTTCTAGCAAGAAGGAAGCTAGATAAAGGCGGCCTGGCCTGACCTTTTCCCCTCTTGCAAAGGAGATGCAGAACTTTGTGGGCAAGTGGGGGGAAGTTTGATGTTGCTTCCCAAACTGTCATGGGACCTTCAGTGCCCGAGTCCTCCACAGAGGCCACCACTCTCCTTTTGTGGAGGCTCCAGGACATTTTAGGTTCTGAGGCCCCTGTCAGTGTTCCTCTGTGACCTGTGGTATGCTCCTTTTTTTCTTCCAGGCCAAACCAAAAGCTGCTGTTGGACTGGAGGCCTCTGAGGTTTTCCTGACAATTTTTGAACTTGGGTTAAAAATAAAAACTGGCCAGTGACTTTGAAGCAGGCCTGAGCCTTGCCCTTGCTTGAACTGCTTTGGCCCTTCTCACCCTGCCAGCAAAAACCTCCAGATTTCAGAGTGCACAGCTCAACAGAGAGCAACCAGGTTGCCAGCCAGCAGCTGCCCCTCCTGCCAGATCATCATGGGTCCCTCAGATGGCCCCATGGGACCTGTGCTGGGCCTGCAATTTAAGCTGACTTTGCAAAGAGTTGCTTTTCTGGCAGCTCCCAAGTTTGTATTTAGAAAGTATTTGGGAGAGATAATTTGGTTGGAAGGGGTTTGGGGGGATCTTGTTTTGAAAATGTTTGCAGAGCACAGGAGGTGTTTATATTGAAAGGCAGGTTTAATTGATGTGGTCTGTAGGAGACAACTACTGGAGATTGCTAGAGGGTGGAGGCACCAAAGGATCTCCAAGCCATCCCTCTGTAGTTTCTATTAGTGAACACATGGGTGGCAGGCAAGAGGGACTACACCCAGAAGCAGAGCAGAATTAACTATACCCACAGTCTGGCAGGAGTAAAAAAAAAAAAACAAAAAAAAAAACCAGACAATTCTCAAGGCTTCCTTCCAGAAAGGCTCGGGTGCTTCCTGCATAAGATGATCCGTGGCACTTAGGCCAGACTTGGAGAAGGCAGAAGGACTAATTTCCTAGAACAGAACATGAGGATCCCTCTCTGCACTGGTGATGAGGAGAGGAAGCCACAACTGGGAGAGCAGCTCTACACGTCTGGCCTGTGCACAAACAGTGAGACGTTCCAGGAGCAATTGATCAGTGTTTGTGGGTCATAATAACCGACACATGTCTTGTGATTTGAAGCTAACCAAGCTAACCAAGCAACCAACCAGACCTCACCAACAAGAAAAGGAATTATTGGCTGTGTTAATAAAAGCTATCTCTTAGCAAGAATCTGCTATGTGCCAAGCAAAGTGCTCAGAGCCTTATGCCACAGGAATTTTCTAGCAGAGAGGTCTATAGATCCTGCACAGAGGTGTAATGAAGTCTGCATTCTCCAAGGGCTGAAATTCCAGGAACAATTTTGCACATATGCATGAATGACCTTGTTCCTGGATTAAAAGACCATGACTTTCATCCAGTTCTAATAGACATTTAGGAACTATAAAGTGTTTAAAAACCACCACTTTGAAAGTAGGATTTCAGGTTCTGGCTCCATGCTGTTTTGATACTGGAATCATTCTCCAGTGTGAAAGGCTTAGACACCCCGTGCCTGTCTTCACACTGTACCATGTGAATGCCTTCACTGGACTCTAAAATTCTACCATAATGTAGAGGGTTCTTCAAACACTTTCCCCCCTTCATTCACTAGTTTATAGACTCTTTGAAGACAGGTATTATGTCCTTTTAAAGAGTTATATTTTTAATTGACAAGTAACAATTATATATATTTGTTGAGTACAATGTTTCCATACACATATACATTGTGGAATGAGCATAACAAAGCAACTAGCATATTCATTGTATCAAACTTTTATCATTTCTTTATTATAAGAACATTTAAAATCTTTTTAGCTATTGAACTATATATTAATCAGTTGCCTTGCCATGCAATCAAACACCAGAACTTATTTCCTCTACCTGCACCTGTGCACCTGCTGACCAACACCTCCCATTTCCCTATCCACACGCTGCTTCCCAGCCCCTGCTAACCAGCCTTCTAGTCTGGGTTTTTATGAGTCAGGCTTTTTGGCATTCTACATATAAGTGAGATGATGTGGTATTTGTATCTATGCCTGGCTTATTTTACTTAACATGATGTCCTCTAGGTTCATCCTTGTTGTCACCAATGACAGAATTTCCTGTGTTTTGAAGGCAGAATTTCATTCCATGGTATAGATATGCCCCATTTAAAAAATCCAGTCATCTGTTGACGGACACCAGGTTATTTCCATATCTTGGCTATTGTGAATCTGCTACAATTTGAGAAAAGCATATATCTTTATACAGAGGAGTGGAAACAGGCCCCTACCTCACCCTCTTATATAAGGATCAACATGAATTAAAGACTTAAGCACCACACCTCAAAGTTCCATGATATCAGTCTGGGTAGGTTCCTTGGGTATGACCTCAGGCACAGATGCTGAAAGCAGAAATAAGCAAATGGGATTACATGGAACTTACAAGCTTCCACATGGCAAAGGTATCATGTCTTCTTCACTTTTTATCTCTGGTGTCTTGAGTAAGTTTTAGTACTTAGTAGATCTTCAGTAAAATTTTGTTGCAAGAAGAAATGAACTGTAAGGCCTCTTGTAGTGAAACTGATTCTATTTTAAGTATGTGTTTCAGAGCAAGAAAGCGAGGGCCCGTGTGTGTGTGTGTGTGTGTGTGTGTGTGTGTGTGTGTGTGTGTAAGGTGAGGTTCTCTCAGCATGGAAGAGGGAAGATGTGTATGTTGGGGAAACTCAGGGCTAGTTTGCAGGAAGGCAGAGGCAGCAGCATTTGGGCACAGAGCCAAGGAAGCCATGTCCTCGCATCCTGGTGGCACTTGGATTTGGCTCTGGACTGGAACATCTCCTGTGAGCCTGTCTCTGCCAGCACCCCTGTGCCTTCACTTTCCATGGCATCTATTAATGATAAAAGTCCCTGTGGTTTATAATTACCAGTTTGACAAGTTCAGGAGTTCTCTGTTAATTATTATAATTAGCTTTCCTCTCAGTGCAGCATCAGGAGTTTAACAACAATATTAACAACGGGAGGACAACGATCAGGAATTGACTACAAAGAATTGACTGGAAAGACTTCCTTCTGCTGTCAGGAAAACTTATTAACGAAGGCAAAACCTGCACAGTGGCTCCCCTCTGTCTGCCTTAACTCAACGATTGGTTCTAAATTTGCCTTGGGGAATTGAAAACAACTGTTGCAGCCTGTACTTGCAAACCCCAAGTTTAAAAGCAAACCAGGGAAGAAAGGAGCCACTAAGCTGACAGACATGGGCCTTCCTTGACCAGAAATCAGGCAGAGGCATTAGCAAAGGAGGAAACCACTTACCAAAGCCGCCAGCTGTGGCCTCAGCCCGGGTTCTTAAGGACTGCAGGCATGCAAGAGGGGTTGGGAGCACAGAGGCAAGAGAAGCCTGGCTGTCCCTGGGAGTGGCCAGGCCACACAGAAACCGTGAAGCTGACTCGAACTTTTTTCCTGCATATCTCTCAATATCATTCAGTCCCATGTTGTTCCCTGAGTCGTGACCCTCAGTGTGTCGTACTTAACACTGCTGGACTTACGTGCCCTTTTCGCCCCTACTCCACTCCACACTCACCTACCTGCCAGATTCCCCTTCCTGATGGACAGCTCCAATGATCCTGCACCTCATCTCAGATCCCCTCAGGGGTTCCCCAGTGCTTACCAAATACAGTCCAGAGTTCTCATATTGTCACACAGGTCCACTCAGTATGGGACCAACTTGTCTTTCCAATCTTGCCTTCTGGTCATTCTTTAGCTAATTCACTCAGATGATAAACTGATAAATATGCACTGACCACTGAATACCAGATGTTGCTTCAAATGCTACAGCATCAGGAATCAAGACACAAGATTCCTGCCTTCAAAGGGGTCTCTCTCTCTTTTTGTGTGTGTGTGTGTGGGGTGTCTACAGGGCATTGAGCCCAGTGGCTCTTTGTCACTGAGTAACATCTCATGTCCTTTTCTTTTTTTTTTTTTTTTAATTTTGAGATTGGGCCTTGCCAAGTTGCTGAGGCTGACCTTGAATTTGTGTTCTCCTGTCTTAGACTCCAGAGTTGCTGGGATTACAGGTGTGCACCAGTGCATCCAGCCAAAGGACTCCAATTCTAATGGAGGAAATCAGAAAATAAACTTATAGGCTAATAAATAACATCATCAAAGGAGCTGATGAATCCTCTATTGTCATCAGAACCCCAAACAGGCTAGAGGCATAGAGAAGGAGGGCAAAACCTACCCAGGAGGTAATCCGACATGAGAACTGCATGCTGAGAGCTAGTCTCCAGAAAAGCAGGCCAATCAGAAGGAATAGCAGGTGCAGAGCTGCAGGTGGGGATGGCTTGATACAGGTGAGGCACAGGAGGAAGGCCAGATGGTGGCCACATGACAAGGGCAAAGAGGTTGATTCTCAATGTTGTTGGAAGCCACTGGAGAGGTCAGTGTGGATTCTTCTCTTTCAGGAATGATGTCCTGCCAAGCTGAGCATCCCAATCCTATGGTCTCCTACCTGGAAGGACTTTCCGCAGTGAAGCTAAGGCTCTCGATCTTTAGAGGTTCTGTGGGTATGCTCCTTCAGTATATTTTCCTTTCAATCAGTTCCTAGATCTTTAATAAACTTATTTGTGCTCGTGGATATTATGAGATAATCTTGGCTGGAGTTAGCTGGGCTCACTTGGACTTCAGAATTCAGGTTAGCTCAGGGTTGCTCCACATGTCTTTATCTTGGGACCCAGCAGAAGGACAGCTCTTTCAGGAGAAATGCTCTTTTTAGGAACCATAGGTTCACAAGGACAAGCCAAGCCTCTCTAGACCCTAAGTTCCCCAAACCATCTTTCCCAATGTTCCGTCCAGCCAAGCAAGTCATGATCCCAAGCTGAAAATCAAGATATACTGTCTCAGTGGAATCACTGCAAGGGAAAAGATAAATTATTCTACAGGAGAGTGAGAGTTGGGGCCAAGATCTAGTCTTCCATAGTCTATACCATATTTGCATTTTCCAGACCTCTTGACAGTATTGTCTGAAGTGACTCCTTCAGTGGGAATTCTAAGCACCAGTTGGGGCTATCCTAGTCCTCATGAAAGACATTTTATGTCACTCTGAACCTTATCTTGGGTAGCCAGAGATACACAGAGCAATACCTGCTTGGTAGTGAGAAAAAGGACTGCTTGAGAAAGACAACTAACATTTATTTATCCAGTACCTATTATGTGCCAGATGTTTTGCTGGCCTTTGGGAAAGTCATATTCAGTTTAGGTTAGACAGGTGCTTTTCTATCTGCTGCTTTCTAACACCCTCCCAAACCACACTCAAATGACCATCAACAGTAAACTCATGAGATCACAGGGAGTGGAGCCATAGGCAACAAAGATGAGAGGTATCAACAAATATTTGGAAAATGAAAAACAGATTGAAGTGTTAATGGTGCAGCTGAAGCCAAAGTGCCTGCCGGAGGGGCGTTTGCCAATGAGGAGCAAGGGGCAGACTTTGGAAGCCTTCAAGATTGGCGGATACCAGGGTCTTCAGTGGCATGCCCTGGGAATGAGGGTGCAAAGAAGAAGACTGGTAGGAAGTCTGTTGAAAGAGAACTTAGATTTCCAGATCTTCTCTTCATCCTAAATAATGAAAAGATTAATCCTCTCCCAACCTGGCAGGAATGTTTGTTTTCTGGAGAAATTAATTGAGCGAGGCCTATGTTCAGTAACATCGAGCCAAGGAGAGGATGAAGATAAGGAGATGCACTGGGAAAAAAGATCTTAGGAGACTGTCTGCATTGGGAATTCTTCTCATTGGAAAGTTGTTCTCTGGAGAAAATTATCACAGAGAAAAGACCTGCAGATCTTGACCTTTGCAGATCCCTGTGGACATGGCTGAGCCCTTCCCACAGGCTGGTCCATGCTGTCAGTTGGTAAGCCCTTACATGGCATTCCCAGTCTGGTTTTTGTGTGCCTTGTCCCAAAGGATCACCAGATATTTTGGAAAAGCATGAAAAATGTGTCCAGATATCAGGGAGGACATTTCAGAGGAAGGGAAAGCAACACAAGGACCAGGAGAAGATGAGAAAGAAAGATCCCTCTAACATCTGTAAAGCAATAAGAGATTTGCATTCATGATATAAGAATAGGATGTTATTTATTTATTTTTGCTAAAAGAACAAAGAGAAAACAAGAAAGAGCTCTTGGAAGTTGAAGATATTGTCATTGTTTGGATATGAGCCCCTGTGTTAATGCAGGAGGTAAAATGATTCATTATGAGAGCTGTAACCTCATCAGTGGATTAATCCATTTGATGGGCTAATAATTTGAATGGATTACTGGGTGGTAACTGTAAGTGGATGAGCCTGGCTGGCAGAAGTATGTCCCAGGTAGTGTGTCTGGAGGAATATATATTTTATCACTGGCTCCTTAAACTCTGTTTTCTGACCACAATGAACTGATCACCTTTCCTCTGCCACACCCTTCAGCCATGATGTTCTGCCTCACCTCAGGCCCAAAGTAATAGAGTTGGCCGACCATGCGTTGAGAACTCTAAAACCACGAGCCCCAAATAAACTTCTCTCCTCTGAATTGTTGTTGTCAAGTATTTTGGTCACAGTGATGAAAAACTGACTAATACAGTTATGGTGGTCGATATTTATTTTAAATCAATCAATGAAAGATTTGTGAACAAAGGAGAGTGGATCTTCAAAACAGTGAAAGCAAAAGAAAAAAAAATATCTGAAGGGACAGGACAAACACATTTAAAATAAGTTACCATGTTTTATTGAATCATTAAAATAGTGACGTGAGATAATTTTTTCCTAGTTTACCAAAGAGAAACGGAGGCTCCAGAGAGCTCAAGTAATCTCTCCAAGATCATGTATGATAGAAAAGCAGAGCTTGGAGTTGAACCCTCATCGATGTGACTTCAAAGCCCTGAGAAAAGCAGACTTGGCAGAGCTCTGCTGAGAGGAGGTGGCGGGGGCAGGGGAGCTGAGAAGGCAGGAGGCTTTGGGGGCATCATATTTTCACCTTCCTGGCATGTGAGTAACTATGACGCTCACGTTCCCATCGCCAAAAGCTTTTTGTGATGATATATAAGAAAGACCTCACCTGTGCCGAACTGAGCCTCCAAACAGGGTTCTGTCCTCTCCTTATCTGGAATGGGCCTGAAATCCTAGTAATTCTTTGTACTGGGATTTTATCTGATAAAGTTATACAGATTCAAAACATCATATTGTCTTTTTATCAGGCTTAGAGGGGAGCATTTTCATAAGGTGGCAGTGGGATTGAGGAGACTGGTATACATCAGACCATTCATCCCCGGGCATTAAGCCTTGACATGTATTTCAAGTCAGGGGAAAATGTAGTGTCAGAAGAAACATAACCAATAACAACTGGGACTGGCAGAGCTTCTGATTAATGGGCTGCGGCTCAGCTGTTGGTTATGGACATTGGAGGAGACAAGACCCCTTGGTGACCTGGCTCCTGTTCCAGTTTTAACTCTCCTCCCTCCCTCCCTTCGTCCCTTCCTTTCTTCCTTTCTCCCTCCCTCCCTCCTTTCCTTCCTTCCTTCCTTCCTTCCTTCCTTCCTTCCTTCCTTCCTTCCTTCCTTCCTTCCTTCCTCCTTCCTGCCCCTTCTCTTTCCCTCCCTCCCTTCCCTCCTTCCTTCCCTGAGGCAGAAGGCAGAGGTCAACCTTGATGGATAGGGTTTAGTTTGGGGACACGACTCAATCCTGTGAAGTCATTGGGCTTCCAGACACCGAGCTAGAATCACAAAGCCTTGATCCTCCCTCACAGGCAGAGCTGGGGGGAGTCCCTGCTTGGCTCTAGAGCAGAGCCTTTTAAAAACTGCCCCACTTACATCCAGACTGAAGGCAGGATGGAGCACAGGGCTCCACAGGCAAGCTCACTGAGAAAAGCAAGAAGGAAGAGGGAGGGGCTGAGCTTCACAGAGCTGGTTCCTCTCTAAACTCACCAAGATGGAGAGTGGCTCAGCCCTCTGGGAAACAGTGGGTGGAATGGAGGGGTCCCGGTGTGTTGTGCTCACAGACACCCAACAGGGAAGGAAGCAAGTTCTGGCCGAAAGGGTATTTTCATGGGTGGGAGTGGCACTAGATTTTGATAAACATTTGGCAAATCGGGAGTGATCCATTCCTAGTTCTTCCTACTAGTATCTGGGAACCTTGGGGCTTGAAGATGTCACTGTGTCGTCCCCAGCAGTGCCATCATGCTCTTGGGTCTCAGCTTGTCTGTCAGTGAGCCAGGCACAGCACCAACTGCTCTATTCACTTCCAGGGTCACTTTAGGATCAAAGTGCTGTTATACAAAAATGAAAGCACCAAATATTGCAGAGGATTGTCCCTGTGATGCCTGTGGCAACTATTTGATCATGGGGAACCTCTTCTCCACCGATATGACTCTCCACTGGGTGCCTCTTTGTCTCTGATCCACAGAGATGTTCAGCACAGAGCTTGCATGGCTTCCTCGATGGCAGGCCTGCCCTCCCCTGTCTTCTCTCCTGCCCTGACTGTCGTGCCTCTACTCTTGGTTATAGGGAGCCCCTGCCCAGTTACAACCCCAAAGACAAAGATCTTTTTTAAAAGAAAAAAAAAAGAAAGAAAGAAAGAAAGAAAGAAAGAAAGAAAGAAAGAAAGAAAGAAAATTCTACACCTTTTGCTCAGAAATGGCACAGCCAAAGAGGTCTTAAGACACAGTGATTAACTTTCTCAGAAAGCCAGTGCACCTGGGAATACACAGCGAGACACAATAGGCTGAGCAAATATTAGACAAATATCACTTTTCTGCATTGCCCACTTTGCTGGAGATGAATGGATTGACTTTTCAAACACTGCAAGAGTGAACCAGTCAGCCTGGATTTGAGATTAACGGTGCATGCCTTTCCTTTCTTTTCTATCCCTACCTCCTTTTTATAATTTCTAGAGCAAATGTATACAAAATATTTATCTAAAATAGAGGCACTCAGAAAAGCAAGCTGTATGAATAATTAATGATCTGCAGCCATTGTGTGCCTGATGTGGGTGATTCTGGTCCCTTTCATTTTGTGGCTCAGAGCCCCTGTTAGTCCCATTGGCCTTTTGACCCAGGAACACCTGGGGAAGGCTCTGGTGCTGCTCTGGCACAAAGATGGTGGTCTTCACAGGTATTGCCTCTCTGGCCAGTGCTGGAGTGGAAGAGGGTGGGCAAGATCCTGGAGACTGCCGATGCCAGAGGGCCTAGAGGTGCCTGCACGTCCTCAAGAAAGAGCCAGGTATCTGTCAGTGCACTTAGATTAGATGTGAGAAAGCATTTTATAGTGGATTCTGTCTGAACTGGAAATAAAGGGGATAAAGAAGGCTATGGAATTACTCCCCGAGGTGCCATAGGAAAAAGCAGAGTGAAGTGGGGCGGATCAAGGTGTCGCCCACAAAGGAAGGGAAATCTGTCTGGAAGCAGGGACATGCCCTATGTGATCTTTCATTGTCCCTGCCTGCTCAAACTAGAATCCTAGAGTTCAGCGTCAGATGGCACTTCTGAGGTCTGGGTACTTTATCAGCGGTTGAGGAAACGAAGCCCAGAGATATGAAGGGGCTTTCCAGGTGTCCCACAGAAAGGCAGTGGCGAAGCTGGTCTTGCGTGCTTGTCCTGGCTTAGATTGTTTAGCTGCGTCTCTGTCTTTCATGCTTCCGGACTCAGCTCTGTCTGTCTCCAGCACAGGCTGCCCATGCCCTGAACAGACTAATGCCCGGGTCAGGCTCTGCCTGCCGTCCTACTGGGAGCACTGCTGTGACCTGGACCACCCCCCACTGAGGCTGTGCAACCCAGCATGATGTCACTTTCGGTATGTGTATATCCTCCTGTACTAAGACGCTGGGGACACCCATGTCTTGGCTCACTGCTCCCAATCCTGGCCCCACTGTCTAAGCAAAGGTCCTGCGTGGCTTTTAAAAAATTATTATTACAAATTTTAACTTGTATTACTTGTACAAATTAATGGGTTTCATTGTGACATTTCCATACATCCAGCACATCTTTCCGAGGAGTCGCTTGCATTAGCAATGATGTGGGTAGAAGCAGGATTTCCTCATTGCTCCAGGCCCCGTTTGATGGTGGTCACCAGGATCTGACATTCTTATTTTTCCTGCCCGTGGAAGAGGGATTTTTATCTTGTCTCTGGAAGAGGGAATGACAGGAGAGCCACAGCAGCCAGGGCTGGAAGACAGACTGTGGTTTCTCATCATTAGAAAAATTAAAGTATACAGACAGAAATGTGGTTTTGCTTCATAACTGTATCCTGTCAACTAAATATTTCATTTAGACCTAATGCCTGAGCCAAATGAGAATCTCGAGCAAAACTGCACTATTAGAATACACTTAATTATTGATTCAGCCAGGCAAAAAATAAAAAATAAAGAAACCGGGTGGTACTCTAATTCCTCTTATCAAGCATCTCGAGTGCTAATATGCACTTGAACAGCTGCTATTATCCTGGGGAGCCCACAGCCTTCAGCTGCAAAATGTACAACTTCACACCAGCCACATGGAGCCAGACTGAAGGAAATGACGGAAATATCCTCTTTCTTCAGCTCGGTGGAGGGCTGGGCACAGGCCCCGTGGCTGGCACCAAGAGGAGAGCCTCCCCCAGACTACTTTCCAGCTTCCTTTCTTTCTTTTGTGTGAGGAAAAAAAAAAAAATGTCAGGTCATCGTAAATCTAGAAAGTACTACTCGATTATCACATGGGTTTCTAGCATGGAAATTTTAGGTATTTCCAAAATGTTTTTATTTTGTGCTGTCTTATATTTTTTCACTTTTTAAAAATAATGAAGTAATGATCCTAGCATTATAAGAACTCCAGAGGGTCTCTAAACCAACCTCTCATTTATACAGCCCAAGTTACTAAGGTGGCTGAAGTGACTTGCCAATGGTCACTTGGAATTAGTGGGAGCGACAGAATTAAAACTCAAGTTTCATCTAAAAAGTTGTTTTGAAGGGAGGCAAGAGGTAGAGGAATCTGGGGGGAGGGGAGCATCGGTAACCATGGTGTGTGTGACAGGGAGATGCGGTATCATTATATAATATGTCTGTAGGAAGACAATATTCAAATGTCAGACTCAAAAATGTATTGAAAATGCAACTTTATTTTATACCTATTTTTGCTATTCATATTACATCATTTCCCCTTTTATATATTTATTGGTTTAATCACTAAAATTCATATATAGTTCTTCTATCCATTTACCTATTCTTCATTCCACTCAGCAAACCACTATTTTCACTTAGCTATCATGTCATTTTTCTTTTCATCCACCCATCCTCCTATTATGTTTCCTTCCTTCCTTCCAGTCCTCCATCCTTCCATTTCTCATCTCTCTCTTTCCATCCATTCTTCCATTTATCCAAGAAACACTCACCGAGGTCCTACTATATGCAAGATGTTGAAAAGTAAGTGTTCTTAAGGAAAATTGTGGGGTAAGGACAGTCTTTCTACAAGCTCCTGGGGAAAGAGGCTTTTGAGTCATCTAACAGAACCAAATAGTGGATTTTTATGACCAATATGTATTCAGTGATGTATTTATGACCAAATATATGAAGAAAATATAAGACTTAAGAAAACTTAAGATTTTTGAAGACAATGGTGACAGAATTCGCAAGTTGAAGGAGTCATCAGAAGCTACCTGTCCCTTTCTTCTCTCAAGGTAGCCCTTGACCTAAATCCTACTGCGTGGCCTCTTCAGTGGCCCCACAAATGATGCTGATTCCTGGCTCTTTTCCTCTTGTCAGTTAGCCCAGGGCTAAGATTCCCCGAGCGCTGGGACAAGCTGCTCACCTTGATCCTTTTGTTCTCGCAGATCCTTCAATCTGGATTGTAACTTTCTTGTTTCTGTCTGTACAAATTCTTCTTAGCTTAAATCCTACCCCTTCTAAAAAGATTTACCTAGCTATTTATCCCTTAAAATTTCATTGCAATTAGAGTCACTGTCAGATCACTTGCGTGTGTACAGCGAGGTTGTATCATTTGTATTAGTCAATCTGCTTTAGTAGATTATGCACATCACTTTGGAATCTCTGTTTTAGTCAGTTTTTCATTGCTGTGACCAAAAGACCTGACGAGAACATCGTAGAGAAGGAAAAGTTTATTCTGGCTCGTGGTTTCAGAGTTTCAGTCCATGGTCAGGTGACCATAGCTCTGGACCTATGGTGAGGGGGACATCATGAGGGAAGGGCATGGCAGAGGAAAGCTGCTCTGTTCCTGAGAGCCAGGAAGTAGAGAGAGCTCAAGGGCAAGGAGCAGTCAGGGATAATATGATCCTCCATGGGCACATCCCGTGACCCACCTCCTCCAGCCACACCTCACTTGCCTATAGTTACCACCCATTAATTCATTCAAAGTATGAATCCATCAAATGGATTAATCCACTGATTAGGTTACAGCTCTCCTAATCTAATCTTTTCACCTCTGAATATTCCTGCATTATGTCCCACATGAGTATTCAGGAGATGCTTCATATTCAAACCATTCTACTCTAACAGTACTGGAAACTTCCTGAGGGCAGAGACTGGGCCTAACTGCTATCTTATATCCTTATATAACTGCTGTCTTAGTACAGCTCCTGCAGACAGAAAGTCCTCTGTTCTGTCTAACCTGATTTCCTCCTCTAAATTTTAAGCCTTGTACTTCCTCAGTAAAAATATACCCTGTTCATGGATAGGCAGAACTAACATCATCAAAATGGCGATATTACCAAAAGTTCTCTATAGGTTTAATGCAATGCCAATCAAAATCCCAACGGCATTTCTTGTAGAAATAGATAAAGCAATCATGAAATTCATATGGAAAAATAAAAGACCCAGAATAGCAAAAACAACTCTAAGCAGGAAGTGTGAGTCAGGCGGTATAGTGATACCAGACCTCAAACTATACTACAGAGCAATAGTAACAAAAACAGCATGGTACTGGTACCAAAACAGGCGGGTGGACCAATGGTACAGAATAGAGGACACAGAAACCAATCCACAAAACTACAACTATCTTATATTTGATAAAGGGGCTAAAAGCATGCAATGGAGGAAAGGATAGCATCTTCAACAAATGGTGCTAGGGAAAACTGGAAATCCATATGCAACAAAAATTGGAAAACTAGAAGTCCCTTTGCATCTCGCCATGCACAAANGGAGGGAAAAGGAAAGAGAAGGGAAATTGCATGGAAATGGAAGGAGACCCTCATGGTTATACAAAATTACATACAAGAGGAAGTGAGGGGAAAGGGGGAAAAAAAACAAGGGGGAGACATGAATTACAGTAGACGGGGTAGAGAGAGAAGATGGGAGGGGAGGGGATGGGGGATAGTAGAGGACAGGAAAGGCAGCAGAATACAACAGACACTAGTATAGCAATATGTAAAACAGTGGATGTGTAACCGATGTGATGCTGCAATCTGTATGCGGGGTAAAAATGGGAGTTCATAACCCACTTGAATCAAAGTGTGAAATATGATTTGTCAAGAACTATGTAATGTTTTGAACAACCAACAATAAAAATTAAAAAAAAAATACTTGGAGAAAGAACATACTCAAAAAAAAAATAAATAAATAAATAAAAGACTGATAGGGAGTCACTTTCCCTCTGGTACTGGTCTTTCCAAAACATGAAGTCAATATCTAAAATTCCACCAGCCCATTCTTTTTTTTTTTCCTTGTAAGTATCTTGCCTTTCTTCTGTCCTCCACAGCACCATTTACCTTTCATATTGTCCCTTGATTTCCTTCGCACTGTTCTTCAACACAGAGTCCAGACAGGACATGTTACCTGAAGGGACACTGCCCATACACACCGTCCATGTCTGGTTTGAAGAGTTCTGTGGTTGCTGTGAAACTGGGAGGCCCATTGGCCAGGTGCTGATGAGCCTTGTCACACAGGTCTGTGAAGGGGGAAGAGGCCTGGAGAGGTCCTTGAGACAGCATTCTGTCTTTCAAAAGGACTGGCAAGCAAGGACCCAGCTTCTCTTTGGAAATCTCCACTTGTTGTCACCAGCAGGGCCTGTGATCACTGGCTCTGCCCTGACACTCACCTAGGCTGCCTGGGGGAGTGCTGCAGCTTCTTTGTGTGCTGATGTAAAAGAAAATGCTCACAGAGGCCTAGGGAATGCACAAAGCAACCAGCAGTTGTGTTAAAGAAAACAACTTTAGAGAGTCAGAGGATGGAAAATAGGAAATCGATGGCATGTGAAGACTGGGCAGAGCAGTTAGGACTGGGAACCTGGCTCTTGCCTGTAGCTGGTTGGTTAGTATGGTGGTGGCCTGGATTTGTGTTCTCTCTTCTCCTGGAAGATGGTATGCTCCTGAACACCCTTATACTTTCAAACCATGAAAAGAAACTACAGAAACAGGTATGCAAGAGTGGTTGGTTGAGTACAAAAATGGCTGCATAAATTTTGCCTCCCTATGTCCATGTTACTAAGCCACTCCTCCCAGCATTGGGAAGAGTCTGATTTTCTATCCCCTAGAACTGGTCTGATTTTTTTTTTCACTTGTTTTAGCAATAAAATGCAGTCAAAATGATAGGTATCAACTCCAAGCCTAGACCCTGAGAGTTTTTGTATGCTTCTGCTCTCTTTCCTGAGGAAGGCATTACCATCTGGAAATCCTGAGCTAGCCTGCAGGATGATGGGAAATATGTGGCCTAGTCACTTGCTGCCACTGCCAACCACCAATCACTAGGTATGGGGGTGAGACCTCCTCCACCAGCCAGCCCTGATCTTACCCACCCACTGACCACAATCACATGAGGGAGCCCAATCAAAACCAGCCAAGCCTGGCCCAAACCAGCAAGACCTGTCAGCTGACTTTGTGGGCTTGTCAGTAATAATACTTGTTGATTGTTTTATGCCATTGGGTTTGGGGTAGTTTGCAGTAGTTCAATGATGCAGAGGTTCAGGAGGTGGAAGAAAGTGGTATTGCTTCTGTTGTGGTTTAGACCCCCAAGATCCACATGCTGGAGGCTTGCTCACCAGCCTAGGGTGCTACTGGGAGGTGATGGAACCTTTGTGAAGGGGGCCTCAGGGGAGAAAGTGAGGTCATCAGAGGCATGTCTTGAAGGCACCTTCTTGTTTTTCTTTCTTTGCTTCCCACCTCCATAAGTTGAGCAGTTTCCTCTGCCACGTGCTCCTACCATGATGGACCATGCCACCACCCACTCAGAAACCACAGGCCAACTGATCATGGATCGACATCTCCAAAACTACAAGCCAAGATAAGCCTTTCCTCCTTCTAAGTTGATTATCTCATATATTTTGACATAGGAACACAAGAGTGAATAATATAACCTGCTAGAATTCAAGGGTATTAGGATGAATCTGGTTGTTTACTTATTGCACACAGGACTCTCCATAAGCTGAAGTCTTCTTATCTCTTTGGCCACACTTATGGCCACTAATACCCACACCTACCAGCCCCCCATCCTTTCTGTACACATATGCACTGTTCTAGCCTGGCTGAGATTCCTGTCCTCTTTAAACTCTTGCTCTGAATTCTGTTTCCCCTTCCTAGAACTTTGTCTCCTTCCTCCTTTCCTTTGGCCTGGCTAATTCCTACTGAATCCTCAGCTTTTCAGCTCAGCTGTCACTTCCACCTACCCTTACTTTATCTCTCCTCTTTAGTTCCCTTAATTTTTGTCTATCACTTACCACATTATATTGAGATTTGAATGTCCTTTCAAGGATCAGGCCCTCTAGTTCAAAAAATACCCATGTCTGGGCCTTCACTCAGAAAAATTAAACCCTGGGCATCCATATATTTTAAAGTACCCAAGTGAGTCTCATGGGGAGTCAGAGCTGAACCACGTCAGGTCTAGTCTCTTTGGACAAAGGTGAGTGTGAGATGTCCCCCACCTACACACACCTCTGTAGCCTCAGCTCTCATTGGGCCTCTGCTCTCGTTGGTGCTAACTGCTGCCTGGAGCCCCAGGGTGACTCCTTCTTGGTGCCATGTTCTACTGTCACTCTGGTCTCCACAGAAAAGTAGAGTGAAAAACATGTTTCTCCTTGTTGTCCTGTCCAACAACGTCCACAAAACCATCGACAGGGCTGCTTCCTGTAATATATTTTACAGAAGGGACATAGAGAAATGCAGAGGGTAGCATATGGCAAAGTGCTGAAAATGAACATTGGCTTGTTCTTAAAAGACCTTTGGATGTTTCCACCAACATTAGCTTCTCTCATTTTGGACTCTTCTGAGTAATGACTTCTCTTCTCCTAATACACTTGGCTTTCCCCAATTATTTCCATTCCTGCCTCTTGAATCTTCCCACCAGGGCTACTTATATGGACAAAAAATTCTCTCTTTATATCACAGAACAATTCCTTGATTCACTCCCCCTCCTGGCAGGCCAGGCCCTGGGGACTGTCTTTTCATCACATATGGCCCCTCGAGGTATGTTGCTAAATAGAAGACAATTCTCCAGTTTCAGGAGTTCTGCCTCAAGCTTTAACACAAGTGATTTTTACCCCTGATACCATGATATTTCACTCCTGATACTCCACGATGTTTGCCTGTTTGCTTGTCTGTCCCCTGAACAGATAGCAAACGACTTGAGAGCTGCTTCCATGTTATTCATGCCCACCAATGTGTTCTGGGGCTGAACAGAGACACATAGTAGTGCTTAGAAGATGCCTGTTGGGCAAAGGATTCATGAATGAAAGAATGCAGAGATCCACTGACCAGTAGGAAGCTGGGACAAACCTTCATGAAGGAGTCCTTGGAGAATGCCAAGGGTCAAAAAGTAGGGAAGTCCTGCTTCATTGTCAAATCTACTGGGACCAAGGTCAGTTTGAAACAAGACAGGCTAAAGTGTCACAAATGGAATTGCTTAGAATGAAGTGAGAGAAGGAGGAGGGGTGACAGTGGGTCAGAGTGTCAGACAGGAAGGGGGGCATGGGAGTCCTTGGGCTTTGTGCCACATAGTATGGGACTGGGTCAGGGGTTTAATAAAGCAGAGCTGAAGAGGGAAAGTGGAATCCAGTTTAGACATTTCAGAATCATTTATCTCTCTCTTAGTAAGACCTCAGATGTGTGCATAGTCACCCCCACCCTGCCAATCATGCATATTTAAGTATAGACCACACACACACACACACACAATCACACAGGCTTATGTATGGACTGTTTGGATCACACTTTTAGGAGCATGTGTAAAAATGTCAGTAGCTTCAAGACTTAGCTGATGATTAAGTCCAACTTTCTTCTTGTAGGGAAGTCCTGTGATGTGGTACTTCAGAGACTGGGCTTGGAGTCAGACTATCTACTCTGCTGCTTCCTCCTCTCAGTAGTTGTGCAACCATAGGAGGAGAAAACTGTAGGAGCTCTGATTTCCTCAATTCTACCTAATGCATAGGTTTACTATACATTAAGGACAAGTGTTCAGATATATTTTTCTTGTGCCTTTGACATTGCTGGAACATAGAAACATAGAAAACATAGGAACATAGCAACAAGGGTTCTAGGGATGAACAGAGACACATAGTAGTGCTTAGAAATTACTAGAAGCATTAATTGCATGTTCTTAGCATAGTCTTTGGCACTCAAGAAAATAATGCAATTATTAGTGGGAGTATTCAACAGATAATTCCTGACTGGCGACACTGGGTCCAGTGCTTTGCTTGGCTGATGGACATGAAGAACACCATCATAGTCACAGGTGTTTGAAACTAAAGATGCCCCTCATAAATATACATATATGTACTGCCTCAGGTCAGGAGGTGGTAGCAATTGGGGTGCATCCTAAGTGTCCCATCCAGGTGTTTAAAAACTCACTCTTTCAATTGCACTGCTGACCCTGGACGGGGAGAAGAAAAAGACACTGTCTTGCAGGAAGGAGAATCATCTGCAGAACAGTCCATTCAGCCACAGCCCATTCGGCCGCATCCCAGGTTTTCCTAGGAGATTTCCCCACCATCCAAAAACCGATGAGGTCTGACCTTGCAAGATGGGATGAGCTCCCAGCCTGGAGCAGTGTGACTGTAGCTGAGGACGGGCCCATTCATAACCCAGGCACAGACAGACCCGTTAGCGACATTGCTGCGGGCGGGCTATTACTTACAATGTAGTTAGTGTCGCTTAACCAGAATGGATGGGCCGCAGCATTTGAGAGAAGAGCCCTAAATCTGATGGAGAGGAAAATAAGTTACAGCCATGGTGGGCTGGTCTAGGGAAGCAGGGGGCAGAGACAGGGGTGACGACCAAAGACAGGTCCTCCCTACTCAAAGCAATTGTTTTTCTCTTTTGCTAAAATGTTCAAGATTAAAGCCCCAAGGGAGGAATCTGAGGTGAGATTAAATCATTGTTCAGGGAGAAGTGGACAAGGCTGCAATGAAAATAAGAACTCTGGGAAAAATAGCAACAGGGGTTAAGGACAGTGAGAAGAATGTCCATGGGGAGGCGGCACTGGAAACTGGAACTGGACATTTTTCTAAGGTGTCCGAGCAGCTAGTCGAGTTCTGCCATCTTAAGGGTCTTCTCTGCAGTCTTCAAAGTTCAAAACAAGCCTTTCCTAAAAACCATCAAAGCTTTCCTGACCATCGGCTGAAAAAAAAATTTTTTTTTCACACTGTCAAGTTCTAAGACCCACCATGATTTCTTTTCTCTCATGAAGTTCTTTCGCTGATGGGGACCACCCAGAAAGATATGGGTAGATAAATTTTCTAGTCTCCCCTGACCTTGTTTCTGTTAGAGTCTATAAACAAGTCTGGATGGCACCTGGCAAAATGCCAAAGGGAGTGGTTTGTGAAGTAACGCCAGAGAGTCATTAAGTGTGGAGATTTCTTATTGGTTGACTGCTGTATCTAGTTTATGCTAATTAGGATAAGCTGTGTGGAATGTATAAATATCGCTCCGGTCCTACAATAAACGGCTTCCACTCCTGCTGTATCAATCTACACAAGTCATTCATCACCCCCCGGTTATTTTGCTGCAGCCGGACTGCGGCATGTTTCTACGTTCCTTGGAGATCATCAGCAATGTCAAAGGCACAAGAAAAATATATCTGAACACTTGTCCTTAGAAACATTTTGCAACCAGATCCCTGATAGGACACCCCAGTGGACCCTAGACCATCAGCCCCCAGCTCAAGTCCCATCTCCCCAGGAAAGTCTTTCAGAGTTCCCAGACCCACAGTGCTTTCTTCTGCACTTGGTGGGGAGTTGATTTGGCTCCAGTCTAAAATCTACAATCTTTGAGCCGTCAAACTTACCCCTACGTCTCTGATTCTTTCTATACAATGTATTCACCATAATACCTACTTCAAAAATGATTGTGATTATTGAGAAAATATGTATGAAGTACTGAGCCCCATGCACATTCAATAAAGAGTGTTCCCTTACATTCTCTCTTTTTCTAGACTTGCAAATCAATAGAGAATTCTGTCCCAGGAATCAAGTGATTAAATTTTTTGTTTCAGCTTCGCTACTAAATAGCAAGCTGAACTTGGAAGGGTCATTTTATCTTAACCCCTCATTTTCTTTAACTTATAAAAACTGGATGATAATTTCACAGAATTCTTGTAAGGATCAAGAGAGAAAAAAAATGGATGGAAAAGTTTTTGCAAAGTGTTAAGATGCAAGATTAAAAGAAGGAGATCTGTTGAGAAGTTTTCTAGCCCAGTCTTCTACCAGGTATTTACCAAGGCTCTAGAACTTGCGGGAATGGAAAAATCACAATGTTTCATTGTTGGCAGCCACAAAAATGTAAAAATTACATTTAAAATTTACTTAACAAATATTGTGGAGTTCCAGTTATTTTCCCAGTCACCACGTTTTCCTGTAATATAGCCGAAAACCAGCAAGTGTGGTGCCTCCCCCATGAACGTACATTGGGTGTAGATGCAGCCCCCTAGGTCAATAAGCACTAGTATATATATACACACACACACACACACACACACACACACATCTCCTCAATTTTAGCTTTCTTCAAAAGGTTCCTCATGAGCTGCATGAGTGGGATGAGTGAAGTGTCCTTCTTCTTCATCCATCCCCTAGATATTAAAGAGGCAAAAAACGTGCACCTGGTTCTGGAGTTACTCTTTTCAAAGAAATAATATAATAGAGCAACACTATCTCCTCTAACAAATAAGTACTCTCCTATCTGGCTGAACACAATAGATATTTGTTTTCTCATTCTCTTAATGGTCACTGCTGGAAGCCCTTCCACATGGTAATTAGGGTCCAGAACTCTTCAATATTGTGTCTCTGTTATTTCTTAGGGATATGGAATCCTTTGCATTCAGCTGGTGAATGGGAAGAGAGAGGCTCTTAAGCTCCAGGACTTGAAAGTGGTGCACACCACTTCTGCTCACATCCCATTGGCAAGAATTCTAGCCATATGGCCTTTCCTAGCTTCAAGAGAGGCTAAGAAATTAGAATCCACAGTTGGGCAGCTCTTTGTATCATCATCTCCAGTAAAGAAGCTAGCTATCTCTGCCATTAAAAGGGTCAAGTTCATGGAAATAAGAATAATGAGCATTTGAAGGTGATATGGGTGGTCTTTGGAAGGAAATTGTCATTGGGATACCTTCTTTTTCATTTTAGGGATCTCGTCCCAGGCTTTTTTCCCACCAAATTTGCAGCCATGAGTTTATCTTTCTCTCCATATTGTGGAGACAGCTGAAACTGAGCAGAGGGAATGTCTGAGGCAGCAGAATTTGAGAGCCAAGAGTGAAGTAGGGACTGACCCTTTTTTTATTTTGGCCTCTAAGATAGGCATGTGGGAAAGAAATACCTGGTCAGGGAGGAATTAAAGGGCAAGGACTTTAAGAAAGAAGATGAGTAAAGAGATAAATTTAGGAAACTTAGAACATCCAGGTGGAATGCATAGGGTACCACATTTCAGTGTAGTGCTAGGGACTAGGTAACTTAGAAGAATCTATAGTCTTCTAAGTCTTCCCTTTTCTTCTCCATTCCTTCCCTTTTTGCTCTGTGGCCTTGAGCAGATCACCTGAGTCCTTTACAAAACAAAAAGAAAACAAAATCTATTTAAATATCTATGGGATCTGGTGTCTTTTGAGTAAGAAAAGTAGGATAGATGATATTCAGAATGGTCAGGGGTAGCCTGTTCTTTGGTTTTAGGATAAACATTAGCCAACATCTTCAATTTGAAACAACCATAAGTAAAAAAGAGCCACTAGCAGATAATGTCAGAGCTTGAGAGATATAAACCCAGTTCTCCCAGTGCTTGTGTCCTCAAAGCAATAATAAGATACATCCTGAAAGGTGTGGGTTTAGAGCTCACTGTGTTCTGACTGTGCTCACCATTATTTCAGATGTGGCACTGGAGAAGAGGAGCACCATTATCTCAATGTGTGTGGACAGTTCAGTGCACAATAGGTTGGGATTATTAACTCTCTTATTCAGGACACTACATTTCTAATAATGTTACATTAGTTTTGTTGAAAGTCATGTACCATGCTATTACATAATGAGCTTACAGTCAACTAATCCCCTATGGCTTTGTTTTACATGAATTTCTGGAAAACCAAGAATTTTCCTCATTGTATTTACAGTTAATTTTGGATCTAAGAGTGGGACCTTAAGTATATCTGATGAGTTTAATCTTGTATATTCCCTCCTATCCTTCTAATCTGTCTTTTGAATCTAGATTTGCCACTCAAAGTCATTAGCTATCCCTCCCAGCTGGGTGCCATCTGCAACCTTGATAAGCAAGCTTTCTACCAGGCTTAGACAGACATTAGTGATGGTCAAGTTTCAGCAGACCACTATTTTGCATAGACTATTGTTAAAATGAGCTTGTATCTCTTTGCATGTATTATTCAATGAAAGGAAAATTAGTAGGCCAGTCAATTTATGGATGAGCTCCTGCCTACTGACAAGGTGACATAAAATTTTAGAAATGTGTCGATTTTACTTTTGTATTTCTCCTGAAAGGTGGAAGGAAAGAGCAGAAGAATGCTTTTTGGTGCTGGTTAATTTTTTTTTTCTTGTTTGGAGGCTAATTGATATCTAATAGGCAACATAATCTGCAGATATTCAAAGAAAACTCCTGTTTTCCCATCCAAGTCAGCTTCATCTCAGAAAATGAAAACTTCATTCTTTCAATTGCTCAGTCCATAAAACCTTGGTGTCATCTTAACTCTTATTTTTCTCTTCTGTCTCAAATTCCAACCATCAACAAATATTTTTGGCTCAAACTTTCTTCACTACAAGCGCCACTACCTTGGTCCAAGCCACCGTCGTCTCTTGGCTGGATGATTGCCAGAGCCTCCTTCCTCTTCTCCAACTACATTCTCTTCTCAGTAGCAAATGCAATTCTTTAGGAAACTAAGCCAGATCATGCCACGCCTCTGCCCAAACCCTCCACTAGCCCCCAGTTCACTCAGAATAAAGTCCAAATGACCTGTGACAGTCTACAGCATCCCCTTGGGTCCCACCTCTCCTGATGCTCCCCTTGCTGGCGAATCTCAGACACAGGGCTCATTGCCCCTGGATCATCCCAGACAAGAGCTCACTTCCCACAGGTCATTTTTTGCTAGGGCTGTACCTGACCATCCTGGATAGAATCACACACCTCTCCCCCTCCCCAATCTTTCCCCCTCCTTATTGTTCTATTTTATTTTTCCCTTAGCATTTAGTACTACATGGCATAATACATTGAATTCTGGTTTATTGTCTGTCTAGAATATAAACTGCATGAGGGCAAGGGCTTTGTTCTGCTTACCACTGTACTCCAGTGTCTATAACATTACCTCACACATAGAAAGCTCCCAATAAATACTTGTGGAACGAATGAGCAGATGGCACTGGGCTAGACTCCAAGTTACCCATCTGGGCTCAGTTTCCCCAGTTACCACATATTAGTTCAGTGAATTTCAAACTTATTTTCCCCTAACACTGGAGAATGCTTCCTTTAAAGTGAATGTATACTGACACAGATTATCAAATAGATAATTTCAACCAGAAAACCCCCACTTTTAATTACATTAATTAATTATATTAGAGTGAGTTTTTCTGGTTGAAATGAGGGAAGAAAATAAAATGAAGACCCACCCCTCATCAATGTCTCGGCTTCAGTTTCCTCACAGAGATAATTTTAAAAACCACAAGACCAAACCACTTTATAACTCAGTCACCATGCCAAGGAGTTTCCAGAATTCATTACTAAGAATAACTGTGGTAGATCATCATTTAGGAGATTTTTTTTTTTTTAAAGGGGGAAGCAATCATCTTTTAAACAGCGCCGGAGCTCAGTTCTCACTTCCTCTCTTTTTCCCCCCGCCCCCTCAGTACTGAGGGAGTAGGATGGATTAGATGATCTCTGAAGGTCTTGTTTCAGGATGAAGATTATATAATGAAACATGAGCAGCGGGCACTGTCATAATGGGCCTTCCTGCCTGAGATGGGATAAAGGAGCTGTGGGTTTTAGGAGAAGATGAAACTGAAAATTTTAATGGGACTCAACCCATTGCTGAAATGGAGGAACATCAAGTCTCCCAAATTAAATGTGGATTCAATTAGAAATTTCACTGAAATTTCAAATTACAACCATTTTTCCCCCTAAACGACAGAATTATATGGCGTTGCGGAGGAACTGACAGGTAATTTGGGAAACTAAAGGTTCCTTGGACTCTGTAGTTAATGGAGAGTTTAGCACCAATTCCTGTGTAATTTGCACTTCTGAGAAGCAGAATTATTATAAAGTCAGACATCTCCAGCACTTTCAACTCTTGGATCTGCTGGGCTCTAAGATGACCAGGAATGTAGAAGGACCAAGGTCAGAGGTTGCCATTTCAATATCTGAGGCTGCCCAGCTCCCCCAAACTGGCATTTGAACTGAAGAGTTGAAAATTGGAGGTGACATTCAGAAGTCTCTGAAAATTATAACCCTGACTTCCTCCTTGAAAAGCTTATCTGAATCCTAGCTTATCCTTTGATGAGGTTACTGAAAAAGCACTCTGCTCTGAGCTCTTGAAAGATAACAGTGAGCGCAAGTGAGGCCTGGCTGTATCCCTTGGGGGAAAACAGTGGCAGATGTAACAAGCAGGGGACATTAATTAAAGAGTCTGGGCAACTTTCTGGGGATGAGGGAGGGAGTCTGCCCCTTAAACCTCTTCTCCCTGGGCTCCTCCTGGGAGTGGCGCCCTGAGCCATGGGGCCCCCGTTAATAGATGCTCCCTCCCACCACTGCTGCCGCAGGGAGCAGCATTTGTGCCTAGAATGGGGTCACTCAGGAGGGCATGGCCTCCCCTGCTCCTCAGCTGGCTGCTCTGCTTGTCTTTCTGTCCAACAGGGATGGAATCGAGGCGATGCAGGGCTGAAGAGGCCTCCTTCCCAGGGCATGCCACTCCGGCCCCCATCAGCGCAGGAACAAATACTCCCTCTGCTTTTGAGATGTCACTAGAGTTGTCCCTGACTATTGTCCTCTATGCTGGCTTCCCTTTTTTCTGAACTCCACACTGCTTAAGGTCTCTTCGCTATTTTGGCCCTTTTCAAAATGGCTTGTTGGTTTCAGAACTTTCCAGCTAGGTGCTAGGGCCCACGAAAGCAGGGACCATGACTTAGACCTTTACTGCCTCCCAAGCTCCTTACATGTTACTGAATACATGAAAAGTCCCAGGAAATACCTTGTTCACGAGGCAAGGATGCAAGGAGGGTGTTCTTTCTGTAAGTGTGGCCTGGTCAGGAGGATCCCCTGAGCAGTCCTGGTTCCTCTGCTCCTGCTGGCTCTGTGACTACGGACAAGTGAATTTATCTTTGTCACCCTCAGTTTCTTTACCTGTCATGAGAGGTAGAAAAGCCAGGCTTACTTATTTTATAGCCTAGTTTTAGTGGTTAAAAGGCAAAATAAATATCTTTGGTTATTGGTCAAAATTATCATTTTTTTGGTTTATAAATACATAGGATTTAGGTGAGATTTTAAGACAGTTCTGTGGTCCTGTTTTTAAAGATAATATTTACGATTTTTAATATTATTCATTGTTCAATCAGTATGCAATGAGTATTCTCTGTATGCAGAGTATTGTGTTACCTGTAAGGGATAAAATGATCAATCTCAGCCTGCTCCTGCCCCATGATCCTACACTTCAATGAGAACAATAAGGCTGGCAGACAACAAATAGGTGAAATAAAAGCTTTTTTTATGTAAGAAAAATTATTATATTGTAATGTCTATTATTATGTATCTTATTCTAGTTGTACTAATTCTGCAAATATGTACCTATATGATTCCCAAAGTGTCAAGCCACAGAAAAAAATCTGTTTCTGTTCCTTATAAAACAAATTCACTTGATCTATAGGTTGTTTTACTGTATTAAAACAAGCAGTTATTTGGGGAAGAAACAAACATCTTTACTCTGTGAGAATCTGAAGGGGAAAGGATGAGTTTTGGAAATGCACTACCAAGTGCACAGGTCTGTGGGCAGCTGGAGTAACACCCTCAGACCCATTACCAACCTTCAAACAAATCCTCTGGAGGCCAAGAAGCATCTGCAGTGGAAGCAGGGCCAGGCAAGCGGCCAGGGAGGGCTCAGTGCTAAGGAAGGGGTGCGGAAGAGCAGGAGGCACCACAGGGGCTGTACGGAAGCAAAGACTTCTTGGAGCCGGGAGTCCAAGTTGAGCAGTAAACAATCATTGACTTTGCAAACAGTGCGTTCTTTCCCAAACCAAAGAGTAATCTTCTTATGTGCACATTGTGGAAAGGACAGTTGGTCCCAGGATGGTCTTTTCAGCCACGGCCGCACACACAGATAACAGTTATTGTAGTACCACCATTCTCTAAAATAAATGACAGATAAATACGAGTCTGGGTAGCTCACACATGGACGCACTGTCTTCATAAAGTCCTTGTGGAATATAAAACTTTAATAACCCTGGTCTTAGGGATGGTAGGAAAAATCTGTAAATAATGTTTTAAAACAAATGCGCTAAAGTTTATGAAAACTGTACTATTCATTGATAGTGTATAAAATTTGATGTGTTTATATAGAGAGACAGTCTTGTTCTCCCTAAAAATGCCTAGAAAAGTGTCTGGAAATAGCAGGTGTCAACAAATTAATTTTATAAAGCTGTATCTAAATGTTGCTAAAATGGCGAGATCAGCAATGAAATATTCAGTCATTTTATTCTATTAAACACGAATCCATGGGATTGACCATTTGTTTTTCCTTCATCAGAAGCTTAGCTCCATGAGATTGGATTCCATCTGTTTATTTCATACATTTATGTATGTTCAGTGCCTAGAACAGTGTTGTTTGGCACAAAGTAGGCTCCTCATAAATATTTATTTAGCAAATGACTGAATGGATAAATTTGTTGACTGAGAGAATTGATTTCAAGTCACTATTAACAACTAAGGCAGCTTCTGTACTAGTTGAACGGAGATGCATATTAGCTATGCAAGGAAAGTTCATTCTTTTATTCATTTATTCTCCATTTATTTAGTTATTTATTCATTCATTCAAAAAACAGCTATTTAGCATTGACAATGTGCAAGTCACTGTGGTGGAAGACACAAAGTCGCATTATGGGAGACACAAAGATGGACAAGAAACATTTTCCTCCATTAGAGAAGGTATAAGTGTGTTTATGTTGTGGAGAAGCCGTGACCAAATGGAACAACTGGATAAGGGCTGAATTAGACAGATAGCCTCTCAAGCTTCCTTAATTCTGAGATTCCAGGATATCATGATTAAAGTGCTGATTTCAGATAATTTCTATGCTACATACAGCCTGATGTTATTGAGACTTCAAAGTGAAATACTTTCAGTTGCAGGGGCTTTATAAGAATGCATATTTTGATTAAATTGGTATTTGGAAACGAGTTGATCAACAGACTGTGCTGGGTTCTAAGTGGCCCCATGTCACTTTGTCAGATAATGCATCCTCTGCTCCTTCCACAGAGTGGTCCAGTGGAAAGCCCAGATCCAGGCTGGACCCAGCTGGTGGCCATTCTGAAGAGCAAGTCACCATATTGTGTACCTTCCCTGGGCTGCATCACCATGTTCCTACTGCTAACACAGAAAGGGGGTGTTAATAAGAATAAACTTAAGGAGGATGACAGATACAACCCCAAAGCACACAGAAATTAGCTTCAGGTAGAATCAACCCTTCCATGATACAGGCCTTAGTTTCCAATATGTTTTTCTCGGACATCAGCTCATTGACTCTTTTAAGGTAACTATTTTTTTCTCTACCCATTTAAGGCCACAGAGCCTTAAAGTGAGAATGTCTTTTGTCCAAGTTAACACAATCAACCAGTGGTAGAAACTGAGATATGTTGTTTCCTCAGTACCACGAAGCATCCCATGCTGCTCTGCTATGACTCTGTGGGAGGACAAAAGTCCTTTCTCGGCACAGCAAGAAGCTCTCTCTGCCAGAAGGTGGGGATATCAAATAGTGTCGTCGTCATCCCTTAAGACCAGGCAATATCTCTCTGCATCTCTGGTGTGGCATGACCCTCTGGGCCCTGCCGTCCAGTCAGCTAGCAGCTGTAGGAGAGGTGCCCCATCCTTTATGCTTGTCAAATTCATGAATGTATTAAGGTGTCAAGAGAAGACAGCACCAGGGAGATTTTGGACCACATCCAAGACCCGAGATGACTGGGTTGGCAGAGAAACTCTTTGCCTCAGTTTTCCAGGGGAACTAACAAGTGTACTTCTGCCCCGAATCATGACAGGGGAGCTAGTTTGAGATCATTATGTCTATTGATGCCATTTATCTTTTCAAGCCACCACCATAAAGGGTCACTTCAAAGGACATTGGGGCCATGTATGTGGAGGCTTTTGCAGCAGAATCAGAAACCCTGGATTCAAGTCCTACTTCTATCCTTCACAGCATATGTGGTTTGGGGCAGGATACCAGAAAGTACCTATAAAATGGAGGGAAAAAAATGATATACCCCCACTAGACCACCAGCTTTATAAGAACATAAAATAAAATACCATTTATGAAAATCCCTTGGAAATGTGCATGTAATGCACAAACATGAGTATTTTCCCTGAGTCTGAAGGGTGTGATGAGTCATCCTCAACCAATCCTTCACCCTTCAGGGTCTGGTGTCCCCACCCCAGCCACTGGCAGAAGACGGACAGTCACTGGTAGTTACTGCTGAGAGCAGCAGTTTTAGGTTTACCAATACTGGCTCATAACCCAAGGAGTGGAACTAGGATTCATAGATGCAAATTACAGAGCAAAAGAATTTGGCTTCACAATCATTACTATAATAACAACCAACATGTATCGAGTGTTTGCTTTGTGCCTCTACTAAGTTCTTTGCCTATATGAACTTATTAAATATGTTAAGCAAGGTCATGATCAATCATTCAATAAATATTTATTGAGTTTATCCAATGTGTTGAACTCTAAAATAGGAACCAAATCACAGAGATGAAAAGACAGAGTTCCTTTTCTTAAAAAGCTCCTGGTCTTTTGGAGGGGCAAATATAAGAATACAATATATTAAAAGATATGATGGGGCTATGCATTCTAAAAAGCTAGGGGGATGGAGGACGCAGGTTTGCCAGGAACTGTCAGGCAAAGTCAAAAGGAGAGATCCCGGGAGCCAAGGCGTGAAGGATGTATTTGCAACCAAAGCTAGATTTGCCCATCTGTGCAACGTGGCAGAAAGAGTACCCCTCAAATTATCAGTGGGAAAATAAATATTGCTCTGTATCATGTGGGCTAAATTAGCTGCTCCAGGGGCCAGATAATGACACAAATATGATTGTGCGAAGCGAGATATTATAACGTATTTCATAAGCTGCAGTGATATTTTTTCAGCTCATGAAAAACAAGATAATGCCCATAAAAATAAGATATTATGGCAAAATCGGTATTAATTACCAGGAGCCAAAGTGCACTGCTTGAGGCTGTAAAACTTTTAATATTCCAGAAGAAAGCAGTTCAAGTAACAGGCTAACCACGATCGCTTAATCGCTTGGCAACATCCCAGCCTATCTGGGTGAACAACAGACCAGAGGCGGCACAGTCAGCCCAAACAAACTGCCCCGTGAAGCGTTGCTAATTTGCCTGAGATGGCGGGGTGGGGTGAGGAGGGCTGAGAGCAGAAAGTGGCCTCCTTGCAATTTACCTTCTTACTGTTGATGAACTGGGCTCGGCTGAATGCCACAGGGTTGGCCTCTTCAGGGCTTTTGAGATGCAATGGGCCATTGGTTCCTTAAGGTCTGGCTTTTCCAGTTGCTGTCGGTATAGATGAACTACATGGGTTTTTGGGGTGGAAATTTCACCCTCTGCCCTGCTTCTTCCCTTTCCCCAGCTACACACACACACATGCAGGCACACACACGTGTGCACACTTAGAGCTCAGAGCTCCTACCTTATGTAAAGGTCAGGATCTATCTAACTGCTTCTGTTTCCACACTTTGATTGTGAGACCAAACTGGCGACAGCCTCTCATGTGCTATAAACGAAATAGAAACATATGCACATGCAGCGATAAAACAGATCTGAAACGACATCCCTGCCGCCTGTTGGGTGGCAGCTGAAATCAGACATCTTAATGTATGATATTATGGGAATTACCCACATTAAGATAAAATATCTGGATTTAAGTAACTGTCTTTTGCTCTGAATTAACTTGAAGATTGAACTCAAGAAAACAAAGGCAAATGACTCACAGCTAGGCAATTTATTTCACAGCCACTGTGCCCGGCTGCTGCTCTGGTGGTGACACCATGCAGGAATACCAGTGGTTGTTTTCAGTTTTGCTAATTGGGGGCAGAGAATCTAGCTGTGCTCCAGCTTTCAGGACACCAAGGGAACCGAGAAGGCTGGCCTATAACCAAGAGGTGTGCTTAGAAGCTCGATGCTGTGAGCCTCTGAAAGAAACAGGAACAGGGCCTGCTTATTCTTGAATATCAAGCACATAGAAGAGGCCTTAATATAGAGTGGGTAATTTTCAAGTATTTATGGAGTGAATGACGAGATGTGGCAACTCCTTTCTCAACCACCAAGTACATTCTCCCTTCCTTCTGCTTCCCCATTCCTTTCCTTGAACATTTTACACCAATACAAACTTCTACTTCCCTCACCTGGTTGGAACCTATATTGCAGCAGTACCAGCATTAGCTAGAGGCAGGAAGGTTCCTTTTCTTAAAGAACTTTGCAAGATTGTGTGTTATCAATCACATCAGTTCTATTCCTCACTTCCAGGAGCACTTTTCTGGCAGTCTCCCTTGCAGGCTGACATGCAGACCTAACAAGAAAGACAAGATGGTTTGTTAATTGGAATAGGGGCAGCAAATACAAAAGTCTTCAAGGATTCTCTGTTAGCAAAGGACTTCACTGTCCTGAGCTGGCCATGTGGCATCGTACGCGGGGCTAGAGCGTGGACCTGGGTGCCATAGATGTTTGCTTCTGCTACATGTGGCTAATGTTCCGCTGTGACTTAGATTTCCAGGGGAAAGCCAGGTAGGTGGTTTCCATTTCTCCACAATGTTTTCTTCAGCTTCACCAATTCCACCGAGTTTGTTCAGAGAGGCCAGAAAAAATAGTTGAGGTTAAGGTGTGGTGTACTCAGAAGGTACACCAAAAACTCTTGCTTTTTCTAGGATGGGCAACATCATATACAGGCATTGAGATGTGAAGACCTGAACTGAGATTGACTTTTGGATCCTTTTAATAGGCATTCACTGAGTCTGCTGGGAGAGGAGTGAGGTGTTAGGCCTGAGCTGGGAGCTGAGCAGGGAAAAAAGGAGTAACAGAAATAATCCCTGTTCTTAGAAGTTAGCACATGAGACCTACAGGCATATGTACATGACACAACAGAATACATTGTAAGTAATGGTAGAGGTGCAAGATCAAAGAAGGGGGAGAGAAGGAAAGAACCGGTGGATAGAAGGTCAGGGAGGGGGTTAAGTCTTGAGGATTAGGTTGGATCAGAGAATCTTGGGGTGGAGCCAGTGAACAGAAGGGGGAGATTTTTGTGCAGATGTTTAGGATACTGTGGCATTGGCACAGCGATAGATTAGTTGACCAATGAGTCAGAATAGAGAACCACCAACAGACCCACTCATAGGTGAATTTAATATATGACCAATGGTCTTGAAAACCACCCGGGAGATGAGGGGCACCATGACATTGGGGCCAGGACCGTTGCAAGTACTTAGACGAAACAAGTTGGGGATCCAGTAAGAAACTGAATCCCAATGCCCACATCATAAATACAATTTTTTTAAAAACTAAAGACTTCAATGTGAAAGACCAAACTGTAGAGCTTTTAGAAGTAAATAAAAGAGGTTGTTGTTGTGGCTATGAGCTGCGGAAAATTACTTAAAGCACAAAAAGCATTTATAATAAATCCAAAAGCCGATATGTTTAACTACACTAAAATTAAGAATGTATGGTCGCCAAACAATGACATGAAATGAAAAGACAAACCACAGATAGGAAGAAACATATTTGCAACAAACTGATTCAGTAAAGGATTAGTATCCAAAATACAAAGAATTCAGACAAATCATTAAGAAAAAGAGGAACAATTCAACAGTTAGATATGGGGAAGAATAGACATGAAAAATGCCTATATATGTTACATGATAAATGTTCCCCACCATATATGTGTGTATGTGTGTGTGTGTGTGTGTGTATAGGCAAAGGGTCAAGAATTGGATGGAAAATGGGCAGGTTGGGGGTGCAGTAAGGAGAGGTTCTTGCAAAGGTTTGCTACAACCACCACCTTTTGTAACTCCTTCCAAAAGCCTTGCATGAAACACGCGGTTCAGTTTGCACTCACAGGTCTTGGGGGAAAGTTAGAACATGAGGTGAATGGCTTATAGATAATTTGCAAAATCATATGCCAATAACACCCGCTTCATAAGACATACTGTAGGCACCTCTCTGTATTTGATCTGTGAGGTTTGTGCAGACCAGGTACAAAGCCTGCAGCAGTGGGGCCTGAATTTGGTTGAATTTGACAGTCACCTCCATTCGTCACCCTCCCTTCACCCCAAGACTTCTGTGGGGGTCATGGCCCCATGGGCTTACCTGTAACATTCCCATGACAGCACAGGGCTGACGAAGCTCTCTCCTTTGGCTACAGCAGCCAACACCGATAGACAGAAGCCGCTCTTCAAGAAAATTCTTCAAAGGCCTTATTGCCTTGAAATGCTATGCACTATTTCCGTCGGCTCTTAAACAGAATAATTCATTAGTCAGTGAAGAACAATCAATATCACACTCTGACAATTTACACACTGACTCTGTTTACCCAGTGGACCCTCTCTGATAATATTATTTATGATCCTAAATAACTCCTTCGACGTTCAATAGAGCTGGGGGGTGCCTCTGGGACTAGGACACAATCAAATTATGAAGACATATGGTTTGCTCAGCCCTGGAAATGTTCAGATGCATTTCATTGATGTTACTCTTGCAGTGGTACCTTCCCTGGTCCCTGTTACAATCTTCCCACAGTGCCTGGGGGAGGAGGCTCTCTCTGGGAAGGGACTACATGGTGCATGGGGAGATGTGGCTGTCAGGGGCATCTTAACTGTGACTGTTTCGGGATTCTCCAGAGAGAAGGGCACACTGAACAGGATGTGGATTCCAGTCTACACTAGCATAGGGATGCCACTAGACTTTGCCTGTGGGAGGGTATGGAACTCATGTGTCTGGGAGGAATGAATAGAGCAGCTGAGCGAGAGATGAGAAAGCTGGGATGGGGGAAGTCTATAGTAGGGGTAAAGTTAGGGAACAAGCAGAGGGTCGAATAAATACACTAGAGTTCATGAGATTTCAGGGTTGTCACCAAACTTACTTCTAGACAGAAGAGGGAAGTGAGATGATCTACCCAGTTAATTATTTGACTTGTTCCAATGAACATGTATTATTTATGTAATTAAAAATAAGAGAGATTGCAATTCTCTTTCCCTTTCCCTTTCTTTCTTCTCCCCTCCCTCCTTCACTCCTTCCATCTCCTCCTGTTTCTTGTTCTTTCTCCCTGTCTCCTATGCATACCCCAGGTTAAAGAGGCCACATCAAGAGGGACTTTGTTACCATGTAATGAGCAGCTAACTGCATCCGGGGGTACCATGTGAGTGTTGTGCCTCTCAGTGCACATCCTGAGGCCATTTGCTATGAGGAAGCATGAAGGCAAAGGGCTGAAGAGGGCAAAGAGGGGACTTACAAAGGTAGGGGCACTGCGGTCCCCATTTGTCTCCCACTAATGGCCCTTTCTCTCCTCAGGAGAGCAGTCTAGAGATAGAGGGGGCTGGTGTTGAGGCCAGGGAGGGCTCAGTCCAAGGTTTCCTAGGCTGTTTACATCACGGTGTCCTGATTCCAGCCTGGTAAGGAAGCACCAGAGCCAAGAGCCCAGCCCTAGGAACCAGGAGCAGTGCACACCTGGGCACATCTGTGATCCAAGCCCTTGAGAGGTTGAGAGGCAAGAGGATCGTAAGTTTGAGTCCAGTCTCAGCAATTTAGCAAGACCTTCTGTCAAAATAAAAAATCAAAAGGGCTGGGAATGTAGTTCAGTGGCAGCGCGACCCTGGGTTCAATCCTTAGTACCATAAATAAATAAAAAGGTTCCTGGGACCTTGGGCACATGCCAACACCTGGCATTCAATCTGAAACTTGCCTTTCCACATACTCCTCATGGCAACCCTGAGAACTCAGTGAAGAGGACATTGTCGCGCCCACCTCCTAGACAGGGCAGGCAAGGGTGCCAGCCTGACATCAGACCTAGTACTGGACACTCTGCTCTCCTCAGCCAGGGGTCTCTCCATTGCCTGGCAGTGCTTCTACTTCTCTGACTTATGTGACTAAAGGCTGGCTGTTCTGGACAAAATGGTACTCTGTGACAGAGGCCCCAAAGCCCAGAACACCCTGCAGAGTGGGAAGATGCCCTCCAGGGTCTACCCTCACGCCTCTCTGCTTCCATTGACCACCAGATCATTGCTGCATGAGTTTCATTTTTGCTCCAGCTTCCCTCATTTCCTTCTGTTTTAGTCACCTTTGCCTCATTGTGACCAATAGACCTGACAAGAACAACTTAGAGGAGGTAAAGTTTATTTTGGCTCATGGTTTCCGAGGTCCAGTCCCTGGTCAGGCTACTCCACAGCTCTGGGCCCACGGTGAGGCAGAACATCATGGCAGAAGGACAGCGTGGAGAAGAGCTGCATGGGACATAACAACCAGGAGTTAGAGAGAGCTCTGCCCAAACATGAACCCCAAAGGCATGCCCCGAGCAACCTACTTCCTCCAGCTACACCCCACCTGCCTGCAGTTACCACCTAATTAGTCCATTCAAATTAAGATGGATTGTTTAGGTTACAGCTCTCTAATTATTTCACTTCTAAACATCTCCTCCCTCCTTTCCCTCCTTCCTCCTCCCTCCCTCCCTCCCTGCCTTCCTTTCTTCCTTTCCCAGGAATTGAACCCAGGGGTATTTAGCCACTGAGCCACATCCCCAGCCCCTTTTAAAAAAAAATATTTAGAGACAGGGTCTTGCTGAGTTGCTTAGGGCCTCACTAAGTTGCTAAGGCTGGCTCTAAACTCACGATTCTCCTGCCTCAGCCTCCCAAGCCACTGGGATTACAGGCATAATTACCTCTAAACATTCTTGGATTGTCTCACACATGAGCTTTTAGGGGATGCCTCATAACTAAACCATAACACCTTCCTTCATTTTTTCTCTTTCTCTCTCTTCTTTCTTCCTACCCTCCTTTCCTTCTTTTATCCTCAAATATTAACTGAATATCTATCATGTCCCAAACACCCAGATAGAAGTTCTAAGAGATAATTCAAGAAGACACCTGCCTGTAAGAAACTCAGTCAACTGGCCAGAGATGAGAGGCACCCACACTGGCCTTACTGTGGGGTAGGTAAAGGAGCAACCACGAGAGAGGTTGCTCTTTGAGCAAGCCTGATGTGTGGGGTGAGACCGCAAAGCAACTCTCTTTGGTTTCAGACTGTTCATCTACATTTATTCAAAGAGAATAGTTCTTCTACCCCTGGATATGTACTTGGGCAAATCCATGACTTTTATGAACATTTTTGGTAATAAAAAGTTCAATGACACCTTAAGTCACATTTAGACTCTACTCACAATTAGAATGTCTAATTTCAGGTAATAATCAAAGCTTTGAACTTCATACAAATTATAGCTACTTCCCCTCTCCCTGTCAGTACCTGTTTCATCTGGGCTGGGGTTAGATGGCCAGCTCCCACTGAGGTCCTGCTGTCTGCATGTGGCCCCATGGGCTGGGCCCAACTTAAGATCATCCCAGCTCTCTGGCTAGAAAGATCCATATGCAGATCATAGAAAGCATTTGTGAACAGATTCTGAGGGGGCACCTCACCTTGCTGTTCCCTGTGACTCAAAATATTTGTTGGGCAAGAGTCACATACCAGGTTCTGATTCTCCTATACTATGAGCATCTTAGCCTCCCCTCTCTGAGTGGCCCCATTGACGATCTCTAGCAAGCTTGGGTTGAGGGACAGTCATCCCCACCTCTCCCTTTTAGGGAGGTAGAACTCACAGCTCAGTTCTCTCCAAAGAAATCCTCTTCACAAATTACCCTCCCTTCAGTTTGCAACACGCTCGTTCTATCTTCAAGAACAAGACGTCTTCTTCCCTAAGATACCTTAATGCTCTGAGATGGTCTTTGGCAAAACTGAACTGAATACTGGTACTAGAACTTCTTGTTCTTGAAGAAAGGGAAGATTTAGAGTTGTGAAATCAGTTTTTGGATATTTCTTTGGAACTTAGCATCCTGGCCTGGCTCTTTGCTTGAGCATCCAATACTCTGCTATCTCAGGTTCTGGACCCTGGTTTGGGTGGATAGTGAATGGCCAGGTCAGTTCTGGCTGGGCAGATGCAGTGATGTGAACATGTGGGGGTGTGTGGCATTCTGGATGGAAGGAGGAGGTGGCATGTGAAATAGAACAGGGCCAAGATTAACCCTGGGCAGAAGCACAAAGGCCATGGACTCAGGGCTCCTGGCACACACTGTTGGGAATCATGGGGTCGGACTAAGCCCAAGTCTGACTCCTTCTTCCCTCAGGTACATTGATGCTCTGAGATGGTCTTTGGCAAAACTGAATACCGGTACCAGGAACATAATTTTCTCTGGGACAACGGTGGTAGGGGCTTCAGATTTGTCTTGTTTTCTAAATTTTATAGGTTTGAGACAGAGCTTTGATAATCTTCAATGTGTTATTAATTCTTTGGGTTCTTTTTAATTTTTTATTTGTTCTTTTTAGATATTCATGACAGTAGAGTGCATTTTGATATATTATACATATATGGAGTAGAACTTATTCTAATTAGGATTCCATCCTTGTGGTTGTACATGATATGGAGTTTTAATGGTGGTGTATTCCTATATTTCCTATGTGAACATAGGAAAGTTATGTCCAATTTGCTTGAGAGTTGGAGTTGATATGACCTGTCTCTGAGGCTCTGAGGAAGGACATGCACACTCCAGTGGTAGATGCTCCCAATGCAGCCACTCAAGGTTTGCCCCTCTCTACTTAGGTACCAAGAATTCTTCTGCCTGAGATGGAACAAAGTGAGAATCTGGGGAGGACCTCCATCTCTTTGAACTTGAATTTAAGTTGGACAGTTTGGACTTTCTTTGGATTTTAATTCACAAAGGGCTAAATACTTTGATTTTGGACTTTAATCTCTTTGGAATTTTAATTTCTAAATCTTCCCTAGGAATTTGATAATGGGAAGGGTTTATATCCAAATTGGGGGCATCTTATTTTGGCATTTATTATTGAAGAATCTTCATGCATTTTTTATTAGCTCTTTATGCATTTTATTATTGAAGTATCTTCACGCTGCTATTAAATCTCATTACAGAACCTCTGATGAGTTTATTGGGCCATGTGGCTGGACATAAATTTGGACTGGAAATAGAATAGGCTCGGAACTTTCAGCCTTGGGTGCAGCATAGCTTTGAAGCTGATTTCATTAATGTACTGTTCTGGCCCATTTCAGAGCCTTATGGAGCAAGATCAACAATGTCTTATGATGGTCCCATTAAGATGCAGGAAGAACAAAGGTTGGTGCTAGGGGAATGAGCTCATGTAGGTAAGGCAGGACAGCTCAGAGTGTTAGGTCATCTTCTCTCTGGAACAGATGACCACACACCAAGTTGAGGAGGGTCCTGAAAGTTAAGCCCAATTGGTTAAGAAAACAAAAAGCTGTGAAATGCTTTCCCCCTCCTTAGCAATCTTCTATGCTTTCTTCCTGAAATAGAATGATTTGGTTTTTTTTTTGTTTTTGTTTTGCATTTTGTGTGATCCTTTCTCTTCCTCCCTCCCTCTCTTTTAGGATGTGCCTGTCTTCAGAGAACACAATCTCTGCCCACAGCCATGCAGCAAAAAGAGCACAGTAGGCCCGCCCTCTTCCTCAACAGGGAAGCTTCATGTTTTGGGGGGAATCAGATCACTTCAGGGAAAAAGGAGCATGCCATTTAGCGCAGACAAAAAACAAACCCTACAGTTTAACATTATCAGTCATAAAGCGAATATTTTACTCTCCACTTCTCTGGCTCCTTGGTCTGTCACTGAAATGGTGTTGGACTTGGAGAGGGAGAAGGCAGTGGTACATGTCTGCCCCCTCAAGCCCAAGAAGCAACCCTTTTGGACCAATAGCAAAGTGATTTCTCAGCTGTGAACTAACAGTTTTCTTTGGGAATGAATCGTGCACTTTCAATTTTCCACTTCAAAAACACACACTTCAGCAGAGTCACTTTACAGCAAATAAATGAGGAACTCCCCCCAGGGAGTGGAGTTAGAGGAGGGCAGAGGGGTGGCTTAGGAGCATCCATTTCTCCAGAGGTGGGTGTCACCGGGAGGTCTTTTTGATATCATTGTCCTCAAGGCTGATAAACACTACCTCAAGGCAATGTTTTGCAACACAGTAGTGATTATGCAGAGCTCCAAGTGGCCAAGTGCATATGAAGGGCCATGCATTTGGGGAGAGAACAGGAGCAGGGGTAGAGATGGTAGTAGGGATTCGGGGGTTCTATGGTAGGGTGACTTCCTTGTGGCATCCTCTATTTCGGGCTTTGGACGGAAGCAGGGTTATTAAGATGAATGTTGAATGGTGCGACCCAGGGAGACCATTCCCCACTAAAGTCCTTTGGGGTTCAGAATGCTGCTGCTTGCTTGCCTCCTTTTCATCACGTTCCCCAGGATCCTCACGCTCTTCTGCTTGCCATCATTGATCCAGCACATGTAAGCCGTGGGCCTTGGGTTGAGCCCCTTTCCATGCATACCTTCCCCTCACTATGACCCTGAGAGGTAGACACTATCATGACCCCACCTGCTGTTGATGGAAACACTGAGGCTGAGAAAAATTGAGCCAATATGGGTTGAAAACTTGCTGTCTGGAATGCTTAGAGGCACTTCAGATTTTGGCATATTTGCCTACACATAATGAGATATCTTGGAGACAGGACTCACCTGTAAACATGAGATTCATTTATGCCTCACTTACAAAGGCTTATGGACAAAGGCTGAAGATCATTTTATAGACTGTGTGTTGTGTACCTGGTTTTGATCAAGACCTGTCACTTGGGGCTATAGCTGTAGCTCAGTGACAGAGTGCTTGCCCAGCATGTGCGAGGCACTGGGTTCAATCCTTAGCACCACACAAAAGAAAATGAAATAAACAAAATAAAGGCATGCTGTCCACCAACCACTACAAAACAGTAATAATAATAATAATAAATAATAATAAATAATAAAGACCTGTCACTTGAGGTTGAGTGTGAAATTTTCCACTTGGGTCAAGTTGGTATTTGAAAAGTTTTAGATTTGGGAGCATTTTAGATTCTAGATTTTTGGATTATGGAATCTCAACCTGTAAATGGAGTCAGAACCCTGACTCAGACCATTGTGACCCCAGAACATGTGCCCTTGGCAAGTACATGTGCCAGTGCAGATGCCTATTTAGGGTCGTTTTGGAGGTTTCCAGTGGTGTGCTTCTTATTGGACTATTGGACAGAGCATAAGTTTCCCTCCCCAGTCTTTGACTTTCCGCCTGTGATTACCCAGAATGCATCTTATAATACCAATATGGTGTGTTTGATTGAGGCAGGGACCCTGTTAATGCTTTGTGACTGAACAGGGACCCTGGGGTGGTACAATGTAAAAGGCTGACCTGTGGAGCTAGCCTTTCACCAAACGCAGTGAGGTTTGAAATGGGTGTGCAGAGAACTGATTTGCCCTCCTGAGGAGTGGACCCAGAGGGATAGCTGGGCAGGTTGGCACCATGTCCCTCCTCTCTCAGCATGCCATGGCCCTCTGGGGGCTTCGAGTTCCGGGGGCTTTGAGTTCCACGCTGAGGCTGTACTTCCTGCTCCAGGAGGTCTCCCTGCTCCATTTGCAGTTTACATCTACTTCTGCAAACCTGCCCAGCGTTCTGGCTGGATGATGCTGTTCACATTCTGAATGCTTGTGTTTACTCACCTCCTGCTGAACAAATTTACAAAGTAAACATTTTGGGACATCTCAAAGATTAAAAAAAAAAACTCAACACAAAACTAACACAAGTGCATGTCCTCTTCCATCTCTGTGTTTCTAACTAATAAATCAGAGAATGGAATTAACCAAGATTCAAGTCTTTGGCATTGGATCAATTTTGAGATGTCATCTCCACAGTTCCCATCCCCAGTCTTTCCTCTTGCTCTAGCTCTCACTGTTCTGAGAAGTGAAGATAAACACAGCGCTGTAGGCTGTTGGGTCAACTCAACCTGGCTTCAAAGGCCAACCCTGCCTCTCACTAGTTGTGTGATGATGAGGTAGTTACTTAACCTCTCTGAGCTTTAGTTTTCTCATGGGAAACCCACTTTGTACTGTTGTAATCTCACAGCAAAGATCCTGAACTCCTTGGCCAAGTCCCTGATCTTTCTATGCTTTTCTTTCTTTTAAAAATGTTTTTATTACTGCATTATAGTTATATATGCATGAAATATAATTTGCTCCATAGCAGTCCCCAGTACCTCATTCCCTCCCTCTTTCTCCTCTTCCTCCTGTTCCCCATCCTCCACTGGTTTTCCTTCTGTTTTTTTTTTTTTAATTGGTGCTTTACACATATATGTAAGGGTGGAATTCACTGTGATATTTCATATGTGCGTAGCGTAATTGGGTTAACTTTATTCTGCTGTTCCTTTTCCTTGTCCCTTCTCCCCCTCCATCCACTCCACTAATCTCTCTTCTATTTTCATGGGACCCCCCCACCCCAAAGCACACATTTTTCCCCTTTACTTTGCTTTAACTTCCGTGTATGAGAGAAAGCATTCCACTCTTGAGTTTCGAGTCTGGCTCACTTCACTTAGCATCATGTTCTCCAGTTCCATCCGTTTGCCAGCAAATGCCATAAGTTTCATTCTTCTTTACATGTAGCCGAGTAAAACTGAATTGCGTATGGGCCACATTTTCTTTATCCACCCATCTGCTGATGGGAACCTGGGCTAGTTCCCTAACTTGGCCATTGTGAACCCTGCTGCTATAAACATTGATGTGCTTTTCTCTCTTGGTTACCCGGACTCTCTGACCGCACCCTGTTTAGGATTTGGAGTCAAGGAGTTCTTTGCTTATTTTCTGCTCTGGTAACCAAATTCCAAGTCCCTCCAAGTTTCAGCATATCCAAGAGTGAGTCTCAGCGTGTTTACTCTGTCACCCATCCCTCTGGTCAACTGTGTTTTTACTGCTTTGCTTGGGGCTGTGGAGGAGTTGTTGCTGCTTAGATCGGCTCCACCATCCCTTTCTGTGTTTTTGTGCCACCATTGGTTTTGCACTAATCTGAGATCATTTTCTGCTTCTTGGCAGAAGGAGGTGAAGCTGAGATGGAAAGAAAGTAGGAAAGAAGCCCAAAAGTCTGTTGAAGAATTTCCCCTTGCAAGCCCCACATGTTGCTGCCCATTCCTAATGGTCAGAGAACAGAGACCATAATCCGCAGGAGAGGAGCAGCCCGAGCCTCTGCTGAGGAACCACTGGCACTGGACAAAGGCCTTCCTCTTTGGATGTTACCATACTCTTCTTGTTCTGGTCCCAGGAGATCTCTGCAGCCTCATCTCTCTGCTCCCCTGTCACCCTGGGAACCACCTGCAGCATATGGTTCCCCTCAACCTCCCATGCACCAACCCAGCCACCAGGCAAGCCCCAATTCATCCTCTACAGCATCCTCTGCTCTCTTCTTAACTCCCGCTTCCTTCCCACCCACTTTTCTCCCTCTTCCCTGCTCCTGGGACACGCAGCACAAGGCTCTGCTACAACCTTGCATTGTCTTGCAATTATCTATTTACATGGCAGCATCCCCTGCCAGATTTAGGACAGGGACTATATTTATTCTTTCCCATATCCCTGGTGCCCAGTACAGTGCCAGGCAGATAATAGACAATTAATAAACCCTTGTTACTGAATTGCATGCAGACTTGTGCACGCCCCAGCTCTCTTGTTCATCCTCTCCCTTCCTACTCAGTCTCTCCTCTCACCCTGTTCTTTTTTCCTTTCTTCCCTCCTTTGCCCATCGCTGTCCCTGCTGTCCCCAAACTGTATTTTTCTGGCCAGTAATAGCACCAGGGATGCCTTACCAACTGTCTATACCACCTGTCAATAATCAAGAGTTGCTGCCATTCTCTTCGACAAGCACCTTTGGGGGGATACCATTTATCTCCCCCTCTTCCCACATGTCCAACCCCAGGGTGAGAGATGAAGGAAGCAAAGCCAGCTCCTTTAATTGGGTGGAGTCCAACACAGAGCCAAGCAACCCACGTCCCTCCTCTTTCTCATCTCACCTCTGCATGCAGCTCTAGGCAAACAGGTCAGTCTTCATTAAGAGGAGGCACACCTGTTACCTGTGTGAACTCTGCCCTTCTCCCCGGTGGCAATTAGCCAGGCTCTGGCTGGTGGAAAGGCATTTGCTCCCCCTGTTCTCTCTGTGAGCCTCTCTCAGTGTACAGGCTATCAGAACCTCCTGCCCAGGGGTCCTGCTGTCCGTTATTCTATCGCTGGCCCTGCCATGCTGCCTTTAAAGCATCCCTTGGAGAGGAATTTTAATGTGTGCTGAAGACAGCAGCTGGAGTGGGAGGGGGCGAGGGGAGCCAAGGACTCAGGTTTCTGGGCAGGTGAAGGGGCCTGCACTATATTGTTTTAAACTTCAAAGAGACAGTTTCAGGAACCCTGCACTTATTTATTCCACATTTCCAAGAAAGGTGAGGATGGAGCGGGGACGTCAATTCTCCGAGGGCCAGTCCAGTGTGGGCAGAATAGAGCTGCCTAAGTGGTGGGGGTTGGAGTCGGGGGATAAAAGAGGGGAAAAGTGACACTTCAAACAGAGCAAAGGAGGGGAGGTGCTTTGTGAGGTCATTTTATCCATCCCCTTGCCTCCCCAGCCTCCCGATCCACCAAGACCTTCCCTTTCTCTCCATTAGGGATAATATATGTAGGATCTTCCTGGAGCCACTCACACTGTCCCCAAATACGTTTGTGACAAGGGAAATATTTTTATTGCATATCTTTCCAAGCCCTTGCAAGCCAGTGACTCTGGGAACAGCCTTCTCTTTCAGTGGGAAATGGAGGAAAAGCTGCCGAGGTTATAAAACTGAAGAGGCTACCTGTTGAGGGGGTATTCACATTTATTTGAGTACCTACCAGGATCATATTTGATCACATACACCCACGATTTTATTGAATCCTCACAATAACCCTAGAGGTAATGATGATTTCTCTGCTTTACAGTGGTGGGAACCAAGACCAGAGACATGAAGGAAATTTCAAACATTATGCAGCTGAGAGTAATTGAGCCAGCCCTCCCCATGAGTCCCCAAACTCATGGCCCACATTCTTTACAGTTGAACCCCAGGTTCCTAGAGGAACTAGGCATAGAAGCCCCAAACGGCCCCTCTGTTAGCCCTTACCCTCTAGTCCCTCCCCTCACCTTGTGCCAAAGCTGTCTGAGCTTCCCTCATGTCCCAAAGGCCATTTGTTCTACTTCATCCACCTCCTTGTGCAGCCAGAGATGCCTGCTCTTGAGAGAGGAAGGGCATGAGTTGGTGCCTGTCTCTGGCTGGTCCTGGCTAGACTCCATTCCAGAGGCTCCTAATGAGTGCCCATTTGTCCCAAGGGGCATTGGCATCTCTCCCAGGATGACTGTCAACATGCAAGCATTCTCCCACTGTATTGATGGGGTTCAGCAATCACCTTCCGTAGCTCTATCATTCAAGGACAGAGGTGCTTTGTGCTTCTTTGGGGCAGACCAAAGGTGCCTTCTCCCACTTGAAGTCTCTTCCCCCAGGAGCCCAGGATTGTCCTATTTTCCTGCCCCAGAAGAAAGCTGCTCTGGTTCATCAGATCCCCCATGCAGCTCCAGTTGCTCTTAGTTGAGGCCTACTCCTTTGCCCCACTCCCTGATTTTAATTAGACCTTGGCAATGAGCCCTGCTCTGCCTGCACCCTGGGCTCCTATGGCTGTCTTGACCCTCCCATGGCTGTTCTCTTATGCAAAACTCACATCTGATACCTGCAGTGGGCTGATTTGCTCTCCTTCCCATTGATAGCTGCTGCTGTTCCTGACCTCTTGCTATGTCTCCCTTCTTCTAGAATCCTCCTCCTGCCTCGAGTCTGTGGGGTGACTTTAGCTGTTCTAAACCCTATTGCAGTCAGGAAGTTCAGGGGACCCAGTCAGCACAGGCTGCTCTAACAGAATACCATAGACAGTGTCTCATACAACACACATCAGTGGCTTACAGTTCTGGAGAAAGGGAAGTCCAAGATCAAGATGCCAGAAGATCTGATGTCAGGTAAGGGTCTGCTTCCTGGTGTATGGACGGCTGTCTTCTCACTGTGTCCTCAAGGGTGGAGAGAGAAAGCATTCTCTGGTTCCCTTTTGCAAAGGTACTAATCCCATTCATATAGCTCCATCCTCATGACCTAATCACCTCCCAAGGTCCCAATCTCTTAATATCATCTCATTGAGGGTTAGATTTCATCTTGTAAATCTGGAGGGACATGAACATTCATACCATAACAAGCTCCTACCACTTTCTACTTACACAAAAAGAAATGTAATTTATTTTTTTAAGCTTCTCATTTTGTGTAACTGTATTTTTATGACAAAATTATGTGCTTATTACAGAAAACATGAAAAAATTAGATATGAAAAATAGCATAAAAATCACCCTCATTCTAATACATAAAAATAAGCCTTGCTAGCATTTTGAAGTAAACACTTTTAGTTTTGGTTCTTTGTGCATATGTATAAATGTCCATAACTGTGTAGCTAAACACTTTTTAAAGTGGAATGATAAATATATCTTTTTGAGAAATTGGGATAAAATACACATGACACTAAACTTACCATTGAGCTATTTCTAAGTGACAGTTCAGTGGCATTGAGTATATTCCCACTGTTGTGAAGCAGGTGGCTAGAGCTTCTCACCTTGCAGAACTGAAACTCAATATTCATATAAATAACAACTTCCTGGTTCCACCTCCCACAGCCACCACCATTCTGCTTTGACACTATGAACTTGACCAGTCTAGATTCCTGAGGTTAGAAGAAACGCAGGGTTAGTCCTTTTGTGACTATTTTCTTTCCTTTAGCATAATGTCCTCAAGGATCATTCACGTTGTCACTTGTGTCTGAATTTCCTTCCTTTTTATGCCTGAATCATCCTCTGTTGTGCAGAGTTGGGCAGGTGTTTTAAAGTTCTCTGAACCTCAGCTTCTCCACCCATAACATGACAGAAACAAGAGACGCTTCAGCGTTACTGTTAGAACTAAATTAGTGAATATATGTAAAATTCTTAGATGGATATTCGGTATACCATAAACATTTCACAACTTCAGTTATTATCATTGTTATTAGCCTTTTATTCCATTTCTCTTGAATTTCAGAGATTTCTGAGCTTAGTAATAACATTGACTATTTATTGAGCACCTTCTGTGCTCCAAGCCTGTGTCAGGAACTTTACAGTCAGAATCTTATTTAACCCTCAACAACTTTATAATGTAGCGTTATTATCACCAAGTTTCAGAGGAGTTAAGTGAGGCTCAGAGACCTTACAGAACTAAGGAAATGGCCAATCTCGATTCAAAGTCAGCCCTTTGATTCCAGAGTCCATAGTTGGTCTATGCACTGTACCTACTACCTCTCAGAGGAACTGCAGGAGAGGGCTGCATCTGCTTTTAGATGGCCCATCTTTGTTTATTTCTGGGTGAGGCAGCAGAATGTCCTTCTATTGTAGAACCTGCCCACCCTCCAACCCCAACAAGTAGGCAGCAAGTAGGCAGTGGGTCATTCTTTTCCCCTGCCCTCCCTTCTTCCAACTCCCAATCCAATTTCTTGCTTGCATCCCAAAGCAGCCCTGTGAAGGCAAGGACTATGAACCCCTTAGAGGGAGCTGTCCTGTCCCAGTGGAATTTCTAGTAACTGATGCAGGCTGGCTGAGAGAGAATTTTGGACAGAAGGGACTTTGGAGGCTACCTCCTCATGTCACAGAATGTGAAGTTCAGAAAGGACAGGCAGTAGCTCATCACACATTGGTCAGTGAATTTCAAGAAAGACGAGGCAGAAAGAGGTCCCTTACTCAAAGGGCTTCATCAGGCTGGATACTCATTTACCATGGTCTCATAAGGAGAATCCCCTCTGTGGACTATTACAGTCTGTTGATCTGAGGTTAGAAGAATGTCTCTGTGTTAAGCACATGAGAGCCAAGATCAGGGGACATAAAACTAACACCTGGAGACTCCTGCAGGGCCGTGATGGGTTTGTGACCAAACGACACATCATTTCCATTCACCCCCAAGCATTCCTGGAAAAGTTCCAACAGAAATGGCTGTCTCACTTTCTTGGAGGTTGCTACTCTTCTGCCTCACTACCTGGCCTTTCCATGTGTGCATTTCATATGACTCAAATACCCAAGAACAGAGAAAGAGCAGAATCAGGAACCTTCCTACCCATCCACATGTGTGGTAAGGTGTGTGTGCGTTTGTGTGTGTGTGTGTGTCTAAGTACCTGTGAGTGTCCCTATTGGGCTGAGAGTGCGCTGTCAGGACAGGATGACTCCGGGCTGCCTCACTTGGCCCTCCCAGCCCCTTGCCCCATGGTTGAACAAAATTCAGCTTCTAGAATTTTGGAAATTTAAAGAGAGATCTTTTGGCTTGTGAATTGAGGAGTGAACCAGTAGCCCAGCTGCAGTCCAGGGACCCTACTCTTCGGGGCTCTTAGTGAGTGCTCGGAGCAGCCACTCTACCTGTCTCAGGAGTCTGAGAAGGCACCTCACACTCACCTCTCCTCTGGAGGCACTGTAGCAATAACAGTAATGATAACTATAATAATAACAGAACCAGTTCTGCTTGGATGAAGTAGAACCAATTGGATAGCAGATGTAAAAGCACTTCATGGACCATAATTGTTCTCCATGAGGGAATTAATTTCATTAATGCTAAAGGTACCAGAGACTTGGAAAGCAGTTTGGAGGTGAGGACTCAGGAAGACCCTGTACCACCCCTAGTTGCCGTGTGTCTTTAAAGGTGTCTCAAGCCCTCTGACCAGCAGACTCCTCAGGCATCAAAAGAAGAGGAGATCATCATGAGAAATGACAGCAGGAAATATTTTGGTGAACAACATGTGGCCATTCATTCTCCACCTCAGGTCTGTGGAACTTTGTAGCAGACCCTCTGAGTTTCATGTTTCAATTTCCATATATAAAAAATGGGGTGGTGGTTCATGCCCTATCTATCTCACAGAATCAAACTGACTTAAAAAGCATGAGATATTACTGAATGATGGCTTTCAGGTGCCCCCAGGTGGGATACTGCTGCACTGGGCCACGTGGGTGCCCCTATGGACCAGGGTTGCAGTCAGTTCTTGATCTAGCCCCTCCTGACACTCTCACCCCTAGAATTTTGGAAATTTAAAGAGAAATCTTTTGGCTTGTGAATTGAGGAGTGAACCAGTAGCTCAGCTGCAGTCCAGGGACCCTACTCTTTGGGCTGAGCCTGAACTCTGTACCTGCTAGAGGATACAGATTCTCACTGAGGAAAATCAAATCTCCTTCCAGGTGGGAATCCAGTTGCACAAGGGGTGTGTGCCTGGGAGCCCAACCCTGGCCTTCCTCCCCTGCAGGGAGCAGCTGTAGAGTAGGGATCTGGGACCAGCCATCTCGTCCATCTTGCTACTCTTTAAATGGTCTGTGGGATGTTTTCAGTTGATCTTCTTAGGATCTAGGGTTGAAAACTCTTCTGCTCAGATGTTTGCTCCTGCGCTAGAGCCCAGAGACCCTCTTCCTACCTCCTTTTCTTCCTTGTCCCCTTCCTTGGAGACAGTGGGGCTCTTGCCTCAAGGGCCTTGGGGAGGAGCTCGCATTTCTTCCTGGATGTTTTCATGGAAAGACAGCAGCAGAGGATGAAAAGGAGTTGCCAAGGAAGCAGAACAAGGAAGACAGGAGGAAAAGCCAGGAGATTACAAGGGATCAAGAAGAGGTGTTTAAGTACACGCAGTGCCCCCAGGAGGTGGGCGCTCATGGCTGTGTAGGGCTGGGCGCTGCTTGGTAGCCAATTCTGAGAAGAAGCTGTGTATTCTAGAGGCTAAAAGGAGACAATCTGTCTTCCAACAGGAGCCTTGGGGACTCAGGCAATATGTGGCTCTCAGAGGGTAGGGCTGGGGCAACTGTGTGATTTATATGGTCAAGGGGACAACAGGTGTTTATCAGAAGCGTATCAGCATGGGGCAGACATACACAAGGACTGTGCATGCACAGGTGTGAGCATGTGCAAGTGTGTGTGTGTGTGTTTGTGTGTGTGTGTGTTATGCATACGTGAGACATTCATTAGCCTAAGGACCGCAGGTATTCACATCCGTATTTCTGATGTGTGAGTGTGCGAGACTGCCAAAAAGCCATATGGGCAGTCTGAAACCACCATCAGCCACCAACCCATGCCACATCAGCTGAAATGACAGCCCTCTCTTTGTGTCAGAGCTGCGCTGGCCACTTCCCAGCTTAAGCAAGCTCTCACATGGGGCAACAGTTCAAGGTCATCACCTCATTCTCTGCAGGGCTGAATTCCTGACTGACATGTGTCCAGGACCTAGTGGCTTACCAGGGACTTTCACCCTCAGGCTCTCAAGTGATACACACACACACACACACACACACACACACACTCACACACGAGAAAACCATGGAGCGCAGAGTAGTCCCCTTTACAGAGACAGAACCCAAGACTCAGGGTCTCAAAGGCTCCTGCCTTTTGAAGTCAGATCCAGTATTGTTGCCTTTGTCTGTAAATGCCGTGGAGAGCCATTTCCTCTATTTTGGACCATCTCCCCTTACATCTCTTTCCTTTCAACCTTTTAAGGTCAGGAGTGTGCAGGGAAGGCCCAATAGGGGCCTGGCTTTCCCCATCCACGGCCTCTGTGGCTGGACTTACACATGGTCACGGGGGAGGTGGGTCACAAGTCCTGAGCTCAGCTCTAGAGTGGGGCTTGCTTCCAAGGCCTCTGGAAGTTCCACATTTCTATAAAGGGATTTTAAGATTAGGAGAAGTTCAGCATAGGAAGAAAGAGTCAGTGCCCAGACCCTGGGAATTTTGCCTTGGAATCTATTGGAACTGTATTCAAATCCTAGCTATGTGACAGAGACCAGTAATTACTCTTTCTGAGTAAATCAGTATTTTTCCAGCATTGCTGGCCAACTTTGTCCCAGGGTCCCCTTTGAGCAAATCTTAATATTTTTATTGTGGTACTGGGGATTTAACCCAGGAGTGCTCAGCCACGAGCCCTTTTTATTTTTATTTTGTGACAGGGTCTTGCTAAGTTGCTAAGGCTGACCTTGACCTTGAGATACTCCTGTCTCAGTCTCCATGTTGTTGGGATTACAGGTGGGTGCACCACTGTGTCTGGTTCCATCACTACTCTTTCTGCAATCTCAGCTTTCCCATCTGTGGCATGGGAGCAAGAGTAATAGCTAATATTTATGAAATTCCAGCAAAATGACAGGCTCTGTTTTAAGTACTTAATATGTATTAATTTAATCCTTACCACAGTCTCATGAATCAGGAATATTATCCCCATTTAACAGATGAAGAGTCCGAGCCTCAGAACAGTTAAGTACCTTGTCATGATGCTCATACACAATGAATAGGATTTGAGTCTGCAACATCCTTATTTAATTACTGCAGTACTCCTCAACAGGACTGCATGACCACCTAAGTGGTTTAACAAGACGCCAAGGCAGAAAACCTGGTGGTGAACTCTTTGACACTCCTCCGTCAAATGCAGAACTTCAGTCTCCCCCCCCCCCCCCGCCGTTGAACGTCCTGGATAGACTTTGTGACAGCTTTTAAGTGTTCAGAGGCAGTAAACCCCATGCAACATGGTTTCTGAGGCTGATTAGGAAAGGCCTTCAGCTTCTTCTAGTTTCTCCTGGGTCATGTGCTCTGGGAACCTGTATCTGCCCTGTAAGAACCTAATGCTGCTACATAGAGAGAAGGATGAGATGCTTACATAGAGAGAAGGGTGAGCCCTGGCTGGTTGTGTCTTCCCAGCCCATGTTCCAGACATGTGGGTTGAAGATGGCTTCAAGATGAGTCCAGTCCAGCGACCCCTTATTGCACCTTTAAGAGAGTCTAGTCTGTAAAAACTGCCTTACCAAGCCCAGGTGACTCCCAAATCTGCCAGCAGAGTAAATGATGCCATTGTTGTAAGTTACTGTTTGGGGTGGTTCGTTATGCAGTAGTGGATGATCACATTCCTCACTTTGCAATACTTTGCAATATTTGTGAGTATCAGTTGAGACTATGACTGTGGAGTCCTTGGCAGGGAATGCCACCTCCTCTCCTGCTTCATCAGCACTCTCTGAGTTCCCACCCTAGACCTTGTTCTTGTTTCAGAACAGAAGCTGCCCGCATACATGCTCAACAGCCCCCTCATAAAACCATGAAAACCAGTGCTGCGAATCAGAGCTTACTCACTGTAACCCATGATCTCTCTAGACCTTTCAAAAACAAGAGCACTTCCTGTGAGGCTGGGGGTGGAGGGCCGTGGCATGTGTAGACAAGGAATTATTGGCACCCGAGTTGTTTGGAGAAGTCCACAGAACTTGTGTTGGGCATGCTCCGTTGCCGACCTTGATGCTCCCCCTGGGCTCACGCTGTGCTGAGTTAAGATTTGTGAGGGAGGGGCCCGAGTTTTATTTTATTCTTCTATTCATTTTGTGGATTTCATCATGGAGACAGGAAATACTGCATATTAGCGTGTAATGAGGGAATCACAGCCACCAAAAGGGAGAAGAGAACAAACAAAGGAAGGGAGAGAAGTCAGCAGGAGAAAAGGAGAAAAACAGAAGGGAGAGAGGGAGGAAGGTGAACAGAGGGAAGGCAAATGAGGGAGAAATGAAAGCAAGGAGAGGGAGGGGCTTGGGAGGAAAGGCCACGGGTAGTGTGAGAAAGAGCCCAGGTTTGTCAGGATCCCTGTGCCCTCAGCTGAGTCCTGGAGTCGGGCAGGCTTGAGGCTCCAGGCCCCAGATCTGCCCACTCGCTTGGTGCCAGCGCTGGCCTTGCACACACAGCTCTTGCCTGCAGCTCAACACCCTGAGCTCCTTAAATAGCTTTGAACCGCACTGAGTGGTGGATAAACATTTGTTTCACAGCTCACAAAGCAGAGCTGCTGGCTACCGGCAGGTTTGATGTAATGAGTTCCATTCTGGACCCCGGGGAGCATTTAGAATGGGCTCTTCTTTGCCCAGACTGCCAGTCAAACTGGTACCAGGGGGAAAGATAAAAAAACACACAACACTAATCTCTTCCCCACCATCCCTTCCAGATCTGGAGTCCCTGGGAACCAAACTCCTCCATTCTCCTGAGATGGGATTGGGCAGCAGGGCGCCCTAGGAATCTTGGGTGTGGGTGCCAAAAGGAGTGGCTGACTATCTCCTTTTTCTGCATCCTCACGAAATTACTTGGTCTTGAGCAACTCAGAATACACCCGCTTCTCAGGAACTGAAACTTGCAGGCATTGATGCCATCTCCTCTCTGCCTGCCCTATCATATGGCCTCTGCAGCTGTGGAGCTTGGTTCTTAGGAAGGGAGATGGCGGTGCGACCGCCTGCTTTGGGGCCCTGGACTAACAGCCATTCTTCTGACCATCCAGACTGGGATCCACCAAGCCAGAAGCCCCTATAGTGCACTTGGGGGGTGACCTGCATTCCTCTCACAGAAGGAGAGGAGGTACTGAGAGAGGGAGTTGCTGATCCCCCTCCTTATTCTCCCTTCCTCCCAAGTTCCCCACCTAGGACAATATGACATGCTGCTGGAAGGAAGGAGCTGACGGCCAGTTGATATGATGAATAAATGGTAATTACATTGTTGGCCTTTCAGCACTGCCTCTGTGGATATTAATAGCCATTAATGCCCCGCTGTTCGGCACTGCACCAGAGCCTGCCAGACAGAGCACCAGGGCAGGTCACTGCCCCAGCCCCTCCCTCGCTCAGCTCAGTGACCCCCTACCCCCTCCATTTGCTTTAGAATCTCAGGAAGGAAATGAACTTGCGAAGACAGTGGGTGGAAAATTAGAATGGGAGAAAACAAATCCAAGGGGAAGTGATTTAGTTTTTCAGCCAAATTGGTTGTTGAATTGGCTTCTTGGACTATTATGATTGGCTCTCCTAGGGGTCACCTTGTCTCTTCCTCAGACTCCTGGCAGGAGTCATCATGAACATCCTTTTCCTTAAAGTCACTGGACCTGCAAGAAATTGGCAAGTAAGTTCAGGGACAGGCCTGAATTTCCCCACCAAAGCCAGTTAGAGGCAAGGACAGAACTGTTATTGTTTGAATATGAGGTACTGCCCCAAAGCTCTTGTATTAATGCAGGAATGTTCAGAGGTGAAAGGATTGGATTGTGAGAGCCTTAACCAGTCAGGCCATCCTAGGCAGGTGGGCATGGCAGGAGGTAGGTCCCTAAGGCCCTGCTCTGGAAAGGTGCATCTTTCCTGTGTCTGCTTCCCCTTTCTCCTTTCTCTGCTTCCTGGTTACCAAGAGGAGAGCAGCTTCTACCATGATGTTCTGCCACACCTCAGGCCTAGAGCATTGGAGTCAGCCCACCATGGACTGAACCTCTGAAAACGTGAACCAAAACAAACTTTTCCTCCTCTAAGTTGTTCTTGTTGGGTATTTTGATCACAGAGAGGTAAATCTAACTCACACAAGGATTAATGTTTAAATAGCACACCAGTGTAGGCCAATGGCAGACGTCTGTGGATGTTACCTTCTTTCATAGCAGCAGCCTGGTGTGCTGAAAGATCATGATCTCTGGAATCATACAGAGCTGGGGATTAGCAAGCTAGCCCTATCACATGTTAGCTCTATGCCTTGGATTTCAGGAGATAATGAAAAGAGTACAGACTTTGGTTAATAAGGCTCAATTTTATAGCTATGAAATTGGGCAAGTTATATACCTTCTCCAAGCCTCAATTTTTCTCATGAGAAAAACATCCCCAGAACAGGACAATATATAATGAATAAGAAGTACTGGCCCTTGTCCAGTTGTGTGTTGGAGCCTGTTTGTTCCAGCTCATGGGAGCTCATAGTTGTCTCTCTTCCCAAATTTGTGTTCAGGGACATCACAATGGTAGTTTGAAATCAGCGATGGCAGCAGTATTTACACCAAAGAAATTGGTGATGCTACAAATTTTTTTTCCCCATAGGAGAGATGATTATTCTTGCCCATTTCAGCTGTTTGGAATAGTAAGGTTTGGGAGCATGTCCTCAGGCTCCTGAAAGCCTCAAGCCAGCCCTTTGGATGCTTTGCTTGCCTCCCATCCACCACAGCAAACTGCTCACTTCTAACAGGGATTGTCAAAATCTCCTTGAGGCCCTATTAGAGAGCTGCAACTCCTTGATCTATTCAGCACCAAGAGGCAATTGTGGAGGAAGTTGATTGTAGTCCAAATCCAGGTATCAATTCAAAATGTTTTTGCCTCAGACAACCACGTACGATCAATCAGTAATGTAATCCTCTGCTGGTAGAACACAAAAACAAAGCCCCACCTTGCCTCTTAAACACAGCATCATTAGTCTTAGGATAAACTATAAATTGATGCATAGAGCAAACAGCCGGAGCTGCGTCCCAGGGAATGGGAGCAGATGAAATAGCAGTACTTTATGGTGAATGACAAATCATTGCTTGTTCCATTCCCTATCAAGTGGAACACCATCAATCACATGGTGGACTCACTAGGGTTCTAAGACAAATAGGACACCACCAACAGACACCGTGGCTGAGGCTGCAGGCTTGGGCAGAGCTGCTTTTGCCTCTCCTGGGAGGGGGAGATGAGACCAATTCACTTTCTGTATGGTCCAGTTTATAAGGGTGAGTAAAGTAAGGAACCCCATCAGTCACAATGTCCTTGAGGATGGGAATCTTCATCTATTTCACATTATACAAAGTTCTGTCTGAATAGCGAGGGATCCAACCCAAAGAGGACAGATCACCTCTCATTTGATTTTGGAGTTTCACTGGAGTCCTATCTGCCTGTATCTAGTGACTCTCAATCCATGGGCCTGACATGGAACCTATAATCTCAGCCATTTGGATCACTCCTTTCTATTCAAGTATTAGGTCCGTGCTGTGTGCATTCTTGTGGGGCACAGTCTGAGCACATAGTAGGAAGTAATTGCTGAAAGGATAAATGAAAGAATGGGTGTGTTCTAACACAAAGTACTAAGTTTGGATCAAACAAGAGGAGCAGGGGAGGAGTGAGTTCAGTTGTGAAAGAAACCCTACAGCCAGAGACAGGAGCCTGGAGCCTGTGGTCCAAAATTAAGGAGGATGATATGGGGGAAATGGTAGGAAGTCCTGAAGATAATATCCACCTCCCCTCTAGTTTTTCTCAGGGCCAGTCATGGCCATAGTTGTTTTTAAAGCAAGGCATGTTGAGAGCAATAAAAATCAAAGCCTGTCTCTATCCTAATGAGAACATGAGGCAAAGAGGAAAAGTTAGGTGGTTGTGATTTGCTGCAGCTCATGAATAATCCCACAGGCCCTATTTCTGGCCTTCTGCCATTCATGGGGCCCGGGAACTGAGGAGCAATGGAATCTTTCTGACTGCTGATTTAATTAAGTGTGGCTAGTCTGTGACAGAGGCTGATTCGGCGCAGAGCCAAAGTAACAGGTGAATTGGTCATGTCATTGACGGGTGAGTCCAGCCTCATGTTTGACCAAATCAACCAGTCATTTGGGATATCTGAAGACTTCAGGATAGTAATTGACCCTACTGTGGTGCTGGAAGACACTGGTAATTTGGTTAAAACCCATCAATACAGTGAAGAACAGACTGGTTATTTCAGCCAAGCTGACAGTCCAGGGTAGCTACGACTTTAGTGATACCAAGTATTTGACATTCTGTGGTCAAAACAATGTTTGATTGACTGATTTTTTTTCCCACCTGGTTGTTGCAGACATTATGCTGACACAGCTTAGGGGTAGTTTGGAAACAGTTGGCGTGTTTGCGTTATGTGTTTTTCACCTTTGCCAGCTGCAGGTAGGAAAGGGCATCCTTCCTCCTGCCAGTTCTCCCCAGCTGATGTCTACACAACCTTTACCCAGACATCAGGAACAGCTGTCTCAGGCAGAAGGAGGTCGACTCCATGTGGGCACTCAGCAGCAAGGGCAGGTGAGATAATGAGCAACAAGGAAGTCCTTTTCAAGGAGGTGGGAGTGTTGGAGGGGCGAATGGCTTAGCATATGCCAGCTCTTACTTGGCTTCTAGCATTTGTTCTTCGGTGCAGCTTGTTTCTCAGTGTGAGAGCAGATTTACTCTTCCTTTCCTTCCTCTTTTCCCGCCTTCTTTTCTCCCTTCATTGACTGTGCATGACACTGTGCTTGATGCCATTGAAGAGTCAGAGATGCTGTGGCTAGAACCCCTGCCCTCAAGGACCCGGGCACTCTACCTGAAAAGAAGGCAAGATTGACAGTAACCATATGTCAACAAAGTAAAAGGGAAAATAAGATATACACTAGAAAAGATTAAGTGTTTGTAGTTCAGGAGAGAGGGAGTAGATGTTTATTTCAGCTCAGAGAGGAGATAAGTAGCATACACACATGGGCCCACGAGGCCAGGTTGAGATTAGGATGGTTACAATGCAGGGGGCAGAGGGGGCATCTCACAAATAATAAGCTGGAAGAAAGGAGAGAATAAAGATGTAAATGCATAAAATAGGGCAGCAGAGTCAAAGTAGCCAAAGATCCTTCTGGAGAGAATATAAAGGTCAAGGGTAATAAGAATAACAGTTTTCCCTGATGAAGTAGGATCAGAGCAAAAAGGATATTGGATGCCTGGTTGAGAAGGCTTGGTACAGTTTGACTATCATAGTTTGAATATTGTGTTCCCCCCAAAGATTCCTGTGTTAGTGCAGGAATATTCAGAGGTGGAATGATCAGACTAGGAGAACTATAACTTAATCAACCCACCTTAGTTTGAAGGGACTAATTGGGGCTAACTGGGAGGTAACCGTCGGCAGGTGGGGCATGGCTGGAAGAGATATGCATGCCCTAGAAGGACATATATTCCCTATAGCTCTTTCCCCTACCTCTATGCTTCCTGGCCGCCATGACCTGAGCAGCTTTCCTCCACCACGGCTTCCGCCATGATGTTTTCTGCCTCACCTTGGGAGTGGAGTCAGCTGACCATGGACTAAACCTCTGAAACTGTGAGCTCTTCGTTGTTCTGGTCAGGTGTTTTGGTCACAGGGACAAAAACCTGGCTAATAAGTAGACCATACATTGGAAGCCATTGAAGATGGCTTAGAGGGTTAATAACAGTAAAACCAAATTTTAGGAAGAATAATTGGCATCAGAATGTAAATTAGGTTAAAAGAGAGAAAGATGGGGCTATAGAGATTAATGGTACTAGAACATGAGATGGTCCAGGAGAGGGCAATTAAGGGCTTGTATGGAGGCAATCATGGTGAGAAAGCAACGAGGAACAGTGCTGAAAAGTGAGTCTGATTGAGAGAAGTAGGACGTGGTCCTAATAATTGCACCTTAAAATGGGGAAGGAGGAGCCGAGTTTTGTGTAGTTTTGTGCTTTGATACTTGGTTGTGCTGATTTGTGGAAAAGAATGCTGATATCTGGCTCCCCTGATCTGCCTCTGATGATAGCAGATTCCAGTGGAGAGTTCCACAGGGCCTCAAACTCTCCCAGCACATTATCTGCATTCCCCCTCAAGGGTTCTCTGTTGTGCCACAAAGCTTCCTCCAAAACCTAGGATATTTCTTGGCCTGCTCACAAGAGTTGCCAGAGTGTAGGGGAGAGAATGCCCTGGGAAACTCTGAACTAATAGGCAATGGGGTCGATGCTGTACCTTCAGTCCTTCTCAGTGGACGGGAGTCCCCACTGCCCACAACACTAATCCTGGAGGTATCTCTCCATCAGTGCCTCCACTCCCATCTCAATCTCTCTGCCCTCACTCCTACCTCCCAGGGAGACCTCCCACATAAACTACCTGCACCCATTCCTGTGGCAAACTTTTGCTTTTGGGAAAACCCAAGATGGATATTCAGGTGGAGATCTTCACATGTCTATGTGAGTCCAGAACTCTAGAGAAAGGCTGGAATCTGTATGTGGGTTTATGTTTGGTAATTAGGGCAGTAAATGTCATAGTCCAGAGAGTGAATATGGAGGGAAAAACAGAGAAGGGAAGGGAACCTTCCCTTCCTTGGGGAATTCTCCATCTGGTAGATGGGAGAAGACCAAGTAACTGACATAGTAGGCAGGAAATGAGGACAGGACCAGGGTGACAATTGGAGCAAAAGTGAAAGAATCATGAATGTGACCATTGGAGATAAAAACTGCAGAGGCCAAAGGAAGATGAGTCATTTCAGAAGTCCTTGAAGACCTTGAGAGAGTGGTTTTGAACGCCAGTTGCAAAGGTTAAGGAGGTGAGAAAGTAGAGGACAGGGCATACATTAGAAGTCCCTAAACCTGGTATTTGGGGTGGCTTATTAAAAATACCAACCTCTCACCTAGACCAGTTGAATCAGAATCTGTAGGATGGAGGGCATCTCCTTCAATTAGATTGAGAGAAGAGGGAGGAAAAGTGATAGTCTGAGAGCTTGAGTCAGCAAGGTAGGGAAGAGAGTGTGTTTAAGAGAGGAGAGGTAGAGGAAATGCATCCCAGGCTGAGAGAGTTACATCAGCAGAGAGGAAGGTAATAAAGATACAAGAGAAAGGGAATAAAACAAGGAGAAGGACTCAGAGGAGAAGTGATCAAGGAAACACGTAGAAGGAGGAAGAGGATTCACTTACTCCCCACTCCACAGGAAGGATTCGGGTGCCTTTGCAGCAGAACTCTTGCCATCAAGAGGACAAGGAATAGCTGTTCCCCTCTAGGAGGCTAGGAGGTAAAAGGAACCCTCACTAGAAGTTTGTTAGGTTTAGAAGAGAAACATCGATGTTGTGAAGGAAAGAAATGTGGCTGTTTCCAACAGAACCTCTGCCCATGCACCTGCTGGGTGACCAAGGAGAAGGTAACTCAGTGTCCTCATCGTCACCCACCACTCCAATGGGTTTTCCCAATCACTCCTGAAATATTGTGCTAAAGTGCTGGGCATAGTGGTGAGCACATAACAGTCCTTCCAGAAGCTTAGTTTCCTTTGCCTGGTAGACAAAATACAATGGTGTGCAGAGAAAGGAATGTTTTACTCCATTCAGAGAGGGCTAAGCTAATCTTCTCCAAAAAGCTTTTATTCAAATGAACTTGGAGCTGAGAGAAATGCGTGAAGAGAAAAGAGATGCGTGGAGACTCCGGAAGAGTAGGAGTCAAGGGCAGGGCAGTTGGGGACCACAATTCAGATGGCTCTAATCTTCCAATAACAGGAAGCAAAGTTGTCTTTTGAAGGTGTTATGGGTTGAATTGTGGCCCCCTCCACAAAATCACATTGAAGTCTTAACTCCCATGACTTCAGAATGGGACTATATTTGAGACGGGGCTTGTAAAGAGGAAACTGGGGTAAAATGAGGTCAGTTGGGTGGGCTCTTGTCCCATAGACTCCTTAGAAGAAGTGGGACACAGACCCACCCTAGAAGACCACCATCTACAAACCAAGGAGAAGAGCCTCTGCTGATATCTTGATTTTGAATTTCTGGTTTCTAGAACTGCGAGGAAACAAATTTCTGTTGTTCAATCTCCCCTTGCCTGTGGTATTTGTGGCAGAGACCCTAGCAAACTAATACGGTGGGGATAAGGGGATAGCAGCAGATTTGGGACACTGAGGAAGATGAGAATGCTTTGGAGGAACCGGGGTGGAGGTGAATAAATGGGTTCCTGGAAAGAAGATGGTCCAGCTAAATAAGGAGGAGTCTGTGATTTTTTGTTTGGTTGGTAGGACAGCAGTATGACACTGGGCTGCGTTTGGGTTCTGGCACCAATGGACTCGAGTGAGGAGAGTGGGAACTTCCAGAGTGGCCATGGACAGGGGCAGTGCTTGGCTGGGGGAGACAAATGAGGCCAGAGGGGACGAATGGACTGGGAAATTCAGGTGGACCCTGGGAAGAACGGCGCGGGTGCAGGGGGTGGAAAAGACAGAGGGTACGCTCACAGCGGGCAGTGAGTGTGGTGGCGCTGTGGTTTAAAAATGGTGGGCAGAATTTTATCATGTTGTATAAGGATTGGGTGGGACCAACCAGTCTCAGGGTTATGCAGGGAGTTAAGGGACAGGTGTTCCCCAGCTTCTAGGGGATTTTAACAGCTACGCGCTTCTGAAGAATTCACAGTCCTGGATTGCAAGCCTTCCTAGTCTGCTATCCAGGAGTGTTATTTCCTTTTTTTAAGGATGGACATGTGAGGACTTGGACTGTTAATATCTTGCCTGAAATTATGGTGTGTCAGTGGCATTAGAACCTATTTCTCTTAACTTCTGATTTAGGACCCTCTGCAACTATAGGTCTTGATTTAACATCTGAGCAGTCATCTTAAATGTTAACTGTCATGAGATAAGTTTCGCTTTCCTGTACTTCTTCTTACCCGAACTCCCCCTACCCCCATTAGTGACCTACCCCATGGTACCAAGACCCCAAGCCAATCCCTGAAGGACAGGACCCCTTTGCTCTGGAAAGCCCCATGGTACCATTGACCTCAGCCAATCCCATGCTATTCCCACCCACCTAGCTCTGACGCAAGCACCCCCGAGCCTATCCCACAGCGCCACAGCTACACCTCCAAACCCTTGCCCCACAAAAGCTCCACACCAGAGCATCTCAGGGCCTCTCTCCTCTCTATAGAGAGTAGGACTTTGTCAGCTTTGACAGATAAACCTTTGTGTGGGTCTCTGCCTGGTCTCAGTCCTTCATTTCTTGGTCGCCCGTCTATCGCTTTCTCACTTTCCTTTCAGCAACATTGCTCACATTGGCAGGGGCGTGGGGATGACGGTATGGTGAGGGCATGGGTGTCCTCCCTCCACAGGGAACATATTTAAGAGCCATTTGATTAATGCTGCTCCAAACTGAAGCCCATAGATTAGCAGAACCCAGGGGCCACATGTGGTATGTGGGGGGGACAAGCCGCGATCTAGGGTTGCTTCTTAGAGCCTCATCTTCTGTGGTCCTGAGACTGACTAAAGTCACCAAGTCACCACCAAGTGCTTGGAGAGAAGAAAATGAGAATGAAATATCCTGTGATGCCATTAGCCCTGTCCATTTTCTATCAGATCTCTGCTCTAAACCATCCTTAGAGATATTCACAGATGCTTCTTACTCTTGCAATAGCCTGTTGGTTCCTGCATCTAGTAGAGAGCTGGCACCAGGCACTCACTGGACGTTTGTTGAGTCTTCCTAGCTGGTGTCCTTCCGGGTATCTTCCCGATAGTGTGGTTAGCTCTGGGTTCCCAGGTTTCCTAGCAGCAGTTCTAAACTTAGGTGTCAAAACACTGGTCTGATTCTCCTCTGTTTTGGAGTATGTTGCAAGAAATTTGTTACCAGTAATAAAACATTGAGCCTAGGGAGGTTTTATTTGTAAAATGGAGAACAGTTTCAAGAGTGCTAAGCATAATGTCTCTCTTTTTTTTTTTAAAGAGAGAGAATTTTAATGTTTATTTTTTTAATTATCGGCAGACAAAACATCTTTCTTTGTACGTGGTGCTGAGGATCGAACCCGGGCCGCACGCATGCCAGGCGAGCGCACTACCGCTTGAGCCACATCCCCAGCCCATAATGTCTCTCTTGCTTGTGTTTCCGTTTCTCTTCTGGAGTGGGAGAACAAGGGGCAGTCAGCTGGATTGCAGGGGTCGTGGGTAACCTCGGAAAGCAGTGGTGCATTCTGCATGTGTCCTGGGCAGAGTCAGCTGATTGAGGTTCACTACCAGCACATTCATTCCTCAATGTGGGCTGGATGGCCAGATCTTTAGGTTTCCCCTCACTAGGCTAAATATTAGCAGATCTGCCCAGTGACTGGACATTCCGTGCTCTCCTGAAGAGCATTTTAATTGGCTGAGTGGGTCTCTGAGGACCTGCCCCCATTAGCATGAGAGCGGTTCCTGAATGTTGCTCAAACATAGCAAATGCAGCTGTGTCCTATCAACACAGTCCTGGGGACCTCTGAACCATGTCTCTCCCGGAGCCTTGGCTATTTCAAACAGATCATTAACAAGGTGGAATTGGGTGCCCCCAGGGTCACTGCACAATATACATTGTTACTATCTTTTAGTGGACTTTCCTGAGACATGGCGATTCTTATACTGCAGCGTAGGCAGCTGCTAACACCAGGCAGAGCCATACTGTCTGCAGGACAACCGGCCTGGCAGTCCTGCCAGAGCAGATCTGCACTTGGGCAGATGAATCAGGCTTGGAGAGGGGAGGAGTGGAAGTGGTTTAAGGGGAGGGGGCATCGGCAGAGAAGCCAGGCAGCCCTCGGAGGTCTTTGTTATTGATTTAGCGTGAGGACTGAAAGTGGCAGGCAGGCAGGTGGCGGGTTGTGAGGGGGTGCTGGCAGGCGGGGAAGACAGGTGTAGGCAATCGTGGGCAGTGATTAGCTGGGGTGTTGCAGATGTGGCTGGGGGTGTCAGCTGGTGGTGATTAGCATGGGTGCTTCTGAGGACCGTTGAGTCAGATGGTGGTTTCAGAGTCCAGATGTGAGAGGCCCATGTCCTCTCCTCGAGTTCCACACCCCTTCATTCTCTTCCTGCTGTCCCAAGCACATGCCTTTCACCTTCATCTCCACGCCACCCCCTCTCTCTGTGTTCCCCTATAGGTGGCAGGCGTGGGCACACTGATTGCCCTCTTTCCAACCTTCAGATCTCAGCCAAACTGAGGCAGTGTCACAGACTGAACACCCTCAGACCCAGGCGTGTGGAAACCTTCATGATCCACAAGTACAATCACAGTCATCTGTGTGAAAAACATTCCCGGTGGCAGAGGACTTGGGTCCCCAAGTCTCAGTTTTGGTTGCCCACCCCCATAATCTACCCATAGGTTTTATAAATATTTGATTTATGCACATGCACAAAATGTAAACACACCAGTGCTAATCCCACCTGGTTGAGGAAATAAATTCCTAACCCTTTAGAGATTTCTCTAGGACCTATTCTAGTCACTAACTTCTACCTTCTTCTCCAAAAGTTGCCACTTGACTTCAACCACCACAGATTTGTTTTGACTCTTTGGGCCCTTGATGTAAGTAGGATCATATACAGTGCATTGTGGCTAGCTCTTTTTGGTCCATAATGTTTATCAGCAGCTGTTTATTCTTTTTCATTGCTGTATACTAACTCACTTAGGACAAATGGAACAATTATTTGTTCCATCATTGATAGACATTTGAGTTGTTTTTAGATTTGGATCATTGTGAATAATGCTACTTTAACAAGTTTTTTTTTAACATGTGATTTTGTGCATTTCTGTATATTTGGGAGTGGAATTGCAGAATCATGGGCTCTGGGTAGGTTAGCTTTAGTAGAAACCGTTTAGTAGAAAGGATTTTTCAAAATGATCATGCTATGGGATAGCTCTGATATCTCAGGACTAGCTCTCCATGCACGTGAGGCCCAGGAGCTCTTAGGAAATGAGTCCCCAGCCATGGCAGCTTGTTTTGGACGTTCTGTGGGACCAGGGTCTTGCTTATCTGTTTCAACACTTGGTTCCCTCTGTCCATCCTCATTTATGTCCTGGTGTTTATGGACTCTGACTCCCTATGGCCGATGTGGTCATCTTTGCAGCTATGTCCCCTTTAGATGTGCTTCTGAGACTCACTGGCCTATTGTTCTGTTCCCTTCAACTCTTGGCTCCACTTTCCAGCCTGTTCCGAGGAGCGGGTAGGAGTATTATGGTTTGGGCTCCACAGAACTGATTCACAGCAGCCTTGGCTTTGGGGCTGTCTGCTAGAGAGAACAGGATGACCAGAAGTAGAGACCCAGAGAAGAGAAGCAAGTGAACTGTAAGACAGGAGAATCGATGACATTGGCATTTTTCTTTATTAATGGGCCCAATTTGTCCCGGGTTAATGGTTATTTACAAAATTTCAAGACGCCCAGCCCTCGGGGTTCCTTGTGTCCTGACCATACTTTCATGATAAGGTGTGTGTGCATGTGTGTGTGTGTGTGTGTGTGTGTGTGTGTGGTGTTGTTGTTGTTGTTGTCTCACAGCATCTGTTTATTTCCATGCCCACAGAAAAGCCCCCTGCACCCAAAGGGGGATGTGACGCAGCTCTGTCATGGGGCTGGCAGCATCGGTGAGTCACCCAGCCTCTCCACCCCCACCTCACTGGGGTAGAGGGAGCAGTAACCACAACACTCAGTAACTTGGGCTGTGTCTGCATGATTGGAAACAATTTGCAAAGTGAGTCACATCAGTTGAGAAAACAATTAAGTCAGTGGGGAAAGAAAATCAGTAAAACTAGTTATTTGGCATGATGAAAAGAAAGCAGCTCATTGTTTGGTTACATTTTTCACTTTCCAGCTGGTCATTGTGACACTGACTGAGGCTGGGTTTGCCTACACAAATGCTTTTAACAGTTTTGACCCAGACTATGTCTACACAGCTCTAAAACCATCTGGTGAGTTACTCAACAGAGTCCATTCAATCAACTCTCTGCTTCCATAGTAATTCTATCCTCATGGTGTTCTATGGGGACCCCATAGGAAATTGCCACAGGCATGAGAGACCCAAGACTTGGAAGGCATCTTTCATTCCTACTGCATTCAATGTTTGGGACCTCAGTGGCTTCAGGGAGTTCTAGATAGTATCTATTACTAGGGTGGGGAGAAAAGGCAAGAGTTAGGGAGTGCAGAACTGTGAACCCTTTAAATAACTAACACTGACTTTCATCCAACGTTGTCATGTGAATGACCCCCAAGAAATGAGCTTTTCCTTCTAGCCTTCTAAAGATCATTAAGCTAACTCCTAGATATGGGAGGTGCGGAAAGTGAAGTCCAGGGTGGTAGGGAGATGTGCACAGGATCACCCAGGTAAAAATGATTCCCTGGCCAAGTTCAACTGTGCCTGCCTGTCTCCAGAGGCAGGGCCCATGAAACCCGATACAATTCAGGCATTTGTGGGGGAGATATTTTGAGGAATAGGGCATAAAGTAGAACGATCTCTTAAGAACTAGGGATTTTCTCCTTTGCAGGGCCCCTTCCCCGTATCCCAGCTGCTCTTCACCTGTCAGAGTCCCCATCAACCTTGGAAGAGCAGCTGTATTCAAAAGTAGGGGAACGGGTATGATGCCACTTTGGCTGGCTGCATTTATGACCTGAAGCGAGCTCTAATTGTGAAGACACTCCCATAAATGTTATTTTATTAAGTCGAGCTACAGTAAATCTGTCATCTCCATGAGTAACACCGCAGTGAGTCTATAGGTAAGCTCAGAACACTGCCGTGAGCCATGCTGGGCTATTAGCCTCAGCTCCATGTTGTTATCTGAGCATTTACAGCATCTTAGGGGCACAACTCAACAACTCGGGCTCTGGCTTACAAGTTTTGGCTCCTTACAGATGCCCTTATTTCTTAAAAAAATAAAAATAAAAACAAAAACAGAAATTGTTAACCAATGGAGGCAAGACGACCTTTTTTTCTCTTGTGTGACTGGAAACAGCTTGAGCCAGTGTAGACAGCTGAGCAGGGAATTAAGAGTACTGGGTCTTATTCCTACTCTTTTTGTTTTGATTTGTTGTTTGGTACTGGGGCTTGAGTCTAGGGGTGATTAACCACTTGGCCATATCCCCAGCACTTTATATATATTTATCTTATTTTAGAGACAGGGTCTCCCTGAGTTGCTTAGGGCCTCACTAAATTGCTGAGGCTGGCTTTGAACTCACGACACTCACTCCTGCCTCAGCCTCCCAAGCTGCTGGGAGCCAGGCCACCATGCCTGGTTCTATTCCTACTCTTAAGTGCTCAGCCTATGAAAATCACTCAATGTTTCAGGCCTCAATACTGCCATCTTCAAAATTGGGACATGTGTACAGGATGCCCCATATCAAATGCAAAAGTCTTGTGAGCCAGGACGTTAAGTTCTTAGGATGCAAGTGCTGATGATTACATGCATTCTACCACTTTTGATTTCCTCTGACAGTTTTGCAAGGGGTAGCAACACCGCCTGCAGAGGAGCTATGATCACCCATCTCCTCATAGGGAAAGAGACAAAAGGCAACTTACTGTATTTCTCTGCCTAAAAAGAAATTTAAAATAAGTTGATATCTAAACCCATTGTTGATGGACCAGGATGACTAATTATCCACTTGTGGTGTATAAGCCAGACTATTGTAAACATTTCTGTACTCGTTAGTTTATTAGGAATTTTCTAAAGTGAGCTGGCAATGTCAACCCTGGTTATTGCACTCCAAAACGGATCATGGGCTATCCCTTCTGGGACAAAGTTGAGCACATCCTGAGGAGATTGTCCTTGAAGGGAAGACACTGGGAGGCTTTTGGTTTCCCTCACAGGGTTGTATTAGCTGTTATTCATGACAAGAAATCACATTTCAGAGCATCCAAGAAATACTGCAAATAGTTTCAAGATTGGATATTGTATCCAGTCGGCCTTTTCTGAACATCATTATAAAAATCCCTCCTCCACACTTTTAATTACTTAAGAAGAAAACAAACCGAGTTTGGAACATTCTGTTGGAGGGACACAAGTGAGGGTTTAGAGACCCAAGGAAAACGTGCTTAGAGAAAAATGCCACAAACTGAGGTCAGCAGACATTAAATTGCAGACATGTCTGTGGTTTGTCCAGATTAGTTAGAGCATGCTTCTTTGTAGCAATAATAAAACAAGAGACATTAACAAGCAATGATGTTAGGTGGAATTAAGTAGTGTCCAAACGATGAAAGGGAAAATTAAAGAGCTAACCTTCCATTGCGCAGGCAGTTTACCCGGTCAGTAAAAATAGAGGGCTGTATTTCCCAGCATCCTTGCTGCCAGAGGGAGAAAGCAACTCTGGTGGGCCAGAAGCCAATGGCTGTCACACGTCCCTGGCCAGCTATCCTTTCAGGACCCTCCTGATGGCTTTGGGTGACTAAATGGCCAGCTAAGTGCAGTCCATTTTGACGGTGAGTCCTGCCTCCCTTGGCGGTTCCCTGATGCCTCCCTGATTCAGGCAGTGCCATATATCACTGCCGCTCTGCAGGCGCGCCACCCAGATAGCATCCTAAAGATTGTAAATAGGATGATTCACAAACTGGTGGCAGCAGCTAAAAGCAGCACAGTTCGCGACCCTAAGCACAACGCCAAGATTCTAAATGGGATGTTGCAACAACAAAGCCGCAGGAAGATTCTAAAACACAATGGTGTCACCAGGATATTCATAGGGTGCTGTAACCTGTAACTGACAAGCACACGGTTGTCATTTCTTCCCGGGTGCAGCATCTTTGAGCTCCACTGGGCATCCTGTTGCACCTTGCTGCCATTTATTTGCATCCACAAGCAGAGGAGCAAATATTCTGCAGAAATAACCCCAGAGAGGCATCTGACTCCCATAGGCCTTTGCAGCCCGCTACAACGGAATGATTTCCAATATCCAGTGACTGAGAATTCTGACCATGATATGTAGACCATGGAAGATCTTAATGACAATAATATTATCTCACATTTTTGATGGCGTTTAGCAGTTTGCAAAGTGCTTTCACATACATTATCACATTTAATCCCGGCAAGGTCGATAGTCACTTCTCCATTTTATTGGCAGCTTGGTGTAGTGGAAAGAGCTCTGGAGTCTGATGGGCTTCAGTTCGAATCCTGGCTCTGACCCCCCCCTGGCTCTCCAACTACAGACAATTTGCTTCATTTCTCTCAGTCTCCTTTTATTTATTTATTTTTTTTAACCTAAGAGATGGGAAACCATTTCTATTTCTGATGCTTGTGGTAAAAACTAAATAACCAATGTAAAGACCCACAGTGTAGAGCCTGATGCATAGGCGCACTCAGGAACAGTTTTTTTCCCATCCACTTAGAAAGGATGAAAAAGAAGCTTGAGAGGATAAGAGAGTTGCTCATAGGAACAGCTCGTAAACGACAGAACCCAGACTTCATTTATTTTACGAACATTATTGAACACCTACTATATGCAGTGCCTGGGGTCCGGGAAAGTGGCTAACATATAATTCCAGCTCTTGAGATGTTCACAGTAGAGTACCAGAATCTGAAGTGCAAATCATCAACTACGATCTTGTGTGATCGGAGAGGTAAAAAGTATTTAGGGACTATCCTGAGGCCATGGGTGCAGCCAAGGGGATCCCCAGGAATGAAGAAGAGAAACCTGCAGAGGAGGTAGCTGTAAAGCCATCCCTGAAATAGAGCTTCAGTGGGTGGGTGAGGGTGAGGAAGGAGGGGGCATTCCCAGCCCAGGAGACAGTGTGTGCCTCATTGAGGGGGTCACAGGAGCTGGGCGTGTCTGCTGCAGCACTGAGGGAACCTGGGGACCCAGGTGAGGAGCACAGGGAAGGAGGCAGGAGTGAGAAGGGAGAGGCCTGCAGGTAGTGCTGAGAAGTGTGGATCTTTGTCCAGTCTACACTCCAGTGACCCCGAGATGATTCACAAAGAGAACCAACCTGGTCAGATTTGCATTTTTCAAATTGCAACTACAGCATGGAAAATGGGCTGAGGGAGGGAGATAACAAAGGCAGTGGTTCCATGAGAGATAATGAGGCTGTGAGCTGAGAAAGTGGCAGAGCAGACAATTTCAAGAGGTGGAGCAGAGGCAGAATTGACAGGAGGTGGCAATTGATTAGATGTTGAGGCTTGAGTGACAGAGGAGTCTAGAAGGACTCCCGGGTTATTAGTTTGGATGGCCTGGTGAATTGAGATGCCCCTCCCTGACACAGAAGGGGAGGAGAGTTGAAGGGACCATAATGAATTTACTTGGATTTGTTGATTCTGAGATCAGGATACGTCTAGAAGGAGATGGTCAGTGAATAATTAAGATATGAATCTGGAGGTTGGGAGAGGACTGAGGGTGAGACTCATGGATCCAGGGACCCTTGGCTTGTAGATGATGGCTGAAATGGTTCATGATAAGGATGGAACAGAAGGAAATGAGGGTCCTGGGCATCTCTAGGGAATACCAAGGTTTAGAATGAGGACTGTCCAAGAGACAAGTACCAGGAGAAAAAGAGGGTCTAAAGACCAGGGCAGACAAGCATTTTGTGATGGTGAAAGTAGAAGGTAACGAATTCCACCAAGAGGTCAAAGGAGACAGGAACTAAAACATGTCTACAAATTTGTCAACCACAAAGTCACTTTGGCAACTTCAGGCAAGGTAGTTAAAAGGAGAGCCTTTCACTATTTTTTCAAACTATGACCCATAGTAAGAAAAATATTTTATATTGTGACCTAGGGCAAAAGTTTCATGAAATAATACTAATTCTCTGATAGGGCATTCTTACCCTATCCTCTTCTGTCTTATTCTTCAGGTGTGTTTTTTTCTGTTCTAGTTTATATTCTATTCTATTTGAAATGTTGCTGGCCTAAATTTATTTTATGACCAACTGGTAGATTTCAACCTGCAACTTGAAAAAGCACCGGTTTAGACAAAGTGTGGAGCAGCGTAGAGAATACTGGATTTTGACTGAAGATACCTGACTTACAGCACCATTCAGCTCCTCACTGACTGTGACCTTGGATGTGCCCATTAACCTCTATGCATCTCTTTCATTATCTGTAAAATCCAGATAATATATCAGCTGCAAAGGGCTCTTCTGGGGATCAAAACAGACAAAATGCATGAATGCAAAGAACATATGTCTGGAATTGTCCTGGTCCAACTAAAATTATCCTACTCAAAAGAAAGAGCAGAATGGTGCTTGATGTATCCCAGTGGGTTCTGGCTTTCTTATCTGAATCCTGGAGCCACATCTCTCCAGAACGTACTGAGAACTGTAAACAGGACCAAAAATAATCAGGCAAAACAGGCACTGCTGCTGTCTTTATAAAATTCACAAAATTGACTGACAGAGAAGCCCTGGTGAAACCCACTCAGATCATTGTGCTCTTGTTCTAATACTATGTAGCCATCCAGAGTTTTTGATTTATAAGCAATACAGTCCTACTATGAGAGGAACTGATATAGACAGGTATTCTCAACCTCAGTATGAAATTATGACAGATAAAAGGGGAAAATAGCAAGACAGGGTCATTTAACATGAGCAATAATTCCTGTAACTTCAATAGGACCTGGCAATATCACTGCATGAAGGTATAATCCAATAGGTTTTTATGATTCATTCAACAAACCATATCATGTGAATACCCAATAAATGACTTAGATGCAAGGAAGACAAAGATGACTAGGGCTTGGCTCCTGACTCCCTAAAAGTGTACATGCAGATGGATGAGATAGAAACATAAATAGATACTTCAACTTGAGAGAAAGATGTATCTGAGCATAAGATATAAATATACCATGAAAGAGAAGAACATCACTAGCCCAGAGTAGGGATCATGGAATGTTTCTTGAAGGTTTTCTTGTCCAAGATGAGTCTCGACATAGGGTTAGCAAAGAAAGATAGGAAAGAAATTTATGAAATATGGAACAGCTTGAGAAAGGTATGGGAGTGTGTTTCTGAGCATAAGAAGGAGCTCTGGTCCTTCTTACTGAGGTCTTCAGTAGCAGGCTGAGGTGCTTAGAGTACATTTCATAGGTGTGTGGAAGATACTGATGGGGACCTACTGCTCTGGTAGCCTATGGAGGAAGAAGTTAATAGTGAGCCAGGGCCATGATTTAGGGGACCGTCACAGTGGTTTGGGAGAGACATATTGAGGGCCTGAATCAAAGGAGCAATAATAGGGATGGAGAAAAAGAGTTAGATTTAAAAACATATTTTTGATGCTGTATTTAAATGTGGGACCAAGGCAAGGTAATAAATGCTCTTTTTTTAGGAAAAAATAAATAAATAATATTGCCTTATACTGCCCCAAATATTGACCTCCTGAGTTAAGGATCCAGTCTATAGAAATTAAGACATGTCTACAAGGCACTCTAATGTAAGGGAGGTGATCCTAAGTACTGCGGGAAAGATCAGATGTGTGGCTAGGGGAGTTAGAAGAAAAGAGGCACAAGTTCCATTTGGATGTTTCAAGGACGTCTTCATAGAAGAAGTGGAATTCAAGGTTGGTCTTGAAGACGGTTAGGATTTTGCCAAGATGATGAGAGGAAAGAGTGATTCTGGTGGAAGGAGCATCTTGACAAGAGCCATGTGAAGCAAGGTGATATAATCTAGGGACAATGACATAGCCTCTGGATTCACCCAGGCCTGGGATCAAGCCTTGGCTCTGTCACATTCTAATCCCTCTCTAATCACTGAATTGAGAGCAATTTATTCCTCAGAGACTCTGCTCCTCATTTGTAGAACAGTTATAATTATCATTTATCTTATAAAGTTGTGAACATTTTTATTATTTTGCTATTAAAACTTATTTATTGGTTACAATGAAATTTTACCAGCAAGTTTAATGGTTTACATGTGTTCGTGTTATGAATTAGTGTCTTTTTATTTCAACTTGAAGACTCTTTTAGCATGTCTTATAAGGCAGATATGGTGGTATTAACTCCGACAGCTTTAGTTTCTCTGGAAAAGTACTTCTCTCTCCTTATTTTCTGAAAGACAGTGTTGCCAGATATAATGTTCTTGACAGGAGGGGTTTTCTGTTTGTTTGTTTGTTTCCTTCTAATATTTTGAATATGTCATCTTACTCTCTTCTGATCTGCAAGATTTTGCTGAGAAATCTGCTGATGTCTTATGCCAGTTCTCTTGTATGTGATGATTTGCCTTTATCCTTGCTGCTTCTGAAGTGTTGTCATTGATTTTTTAGAGTTTATCATATTATTCAATGAACATCTCTTTATATTTAATCTTTTTTGGGGCTTCACAGATTGGGATGTTCAATTCTTTCTCCAGATTTGAGTTTTGTTTTTTTACATAATCCCATAATTTCCATAGGCTTTCTTCACTTTTCTTCTCTCCTTTTTTTTTTTTTTTTAAATTCCTCTAACTGGGTAATGTCAAATGACCTGTCTTCAAGCACTTACCTGTTCTTTTTTCTGCTTGATCAAGTCTGCTGCTAAGGTTCTCTATGGAATTTATCAAGTCATTCATTGGTTTTCTTTAGCTCCAGATGTTTGTGTGTGTGTGTGTGTGTGTGTGTGTGTTTCTGTCTCTTAGTTGAACTTTTAATATTTTTGCATTGTTTTCTCTCTTTCTATTACTTAACTATTTGCATTTTCTTGTAGATCAGTGACTTCTTTAAAACTATTATTCTGAATTCTTTACCGTACAGTTTGTAAATCTTCATTCTTTATAGTCAAGTTACTGGAGATTTATTTTGTTCCTTTAGTAGTGTCATGTTTCCCTGACTGTTACCTTAGTGAACATGCATTGGTGTTAGCAATAAGTAGGTACCTATTCTACTCTTTACAAACTGACTTCAGCAGAGAAGCCCTTCATTGGTCAGCCCATTCAGAGATTCTAGGAAGGCCATTTGACATGATTTTCAGATATGTTTTCTCCTGGAGTCCCCAGGCAGGCTGATCTAAGGGCAGGTGCAGTACCTGGGTCCACAGGGTTGATCCTGGGGCCTGAATCCACTGGATCATAGAGTTTGGGTGTTCTGAGGTGGGCCTGGTGCCTGAATCCACAAAAGCTAACTAAAACCTAAGTCCATTGGGGATAACCTGGGTCTAGGGTAGTCCTTGAGACTAAGTCTTCTGAGACTGGCCATGTACTGGCCTGATGCTGAGGTAGGCTGAATGCTTGATTTGTGTGTGTTATAGTCTGGGCTAGGGCAGCCTGTCTGCTATGGGGGCTTGGTTTTGCTGGGATGGGCCCAGTTTTGGGAGCTGAGGCATCATCCAGTGCTAGCTTCATTCTCCTTCTCCCAATCAGAGAGTATCTTTCTGTGCTGCTTGGTTTTGGGCAAAGAGTGAACCAGACAATGTGAAACTATCCTCCTCACACTCTTCAATGTGTCTTTTCTTATTTCTGTGCTATACCTAGTTGCTACAATCACTTACCTGGTTTCCTTGGTCTTATGAAGAGTATAATGCATGCAATATTATTCAAATCAATGTTTCTGTGAGGGGACAAGCCCTAGAAAGTCCTGTTCTGCCATCTTGCCTATGTCACTCTTGTTATGAGTATTTAATGAGGTAACTGTGCTTGGCTCAAAGCAAGAAATCCATGCATATTAACTGTTATCCTTTTATTATGATGATGGAACAGAAATGGGAGTTGGGGCAGAATTTGCCGAGGAAGGGGAAGGCATGTGCAGAACAAGCTGGAGAGAGTGGAGGCAGAGACTGGGATAGATTGTGGAAGCCTTGGTGTCAGAGTCAGGAATTTGGACTTTATTGAGTTGGCAATAGGAAGTCACTGAGGATTTATGAAAAGGGCTGAGGAGTTGAGCTCTGTGGACTAAGATTAATCAGCAGCCATACTGAACATGGTTTGGAGGAATGAGGAATTGAAAGCCTGGAGAGAAATTTTGAAATTTTTATAAGACTTCAGATGGGAGGTAGGGAACGTTTGAATCTGTGTAGTGTCAGTAAGAAGGGAGAAGAAGTCTTAAATATGAGGGAAGTTGTAAAGGTGAAATACGGAGACATATCAAAGATATCCACGTTTCTAATCATGGTTACTGTGATGAGCCTTTATAAATATTAATGATATAATAACATATTAAGAAGATAAGAGGAGAGCTAGGTCAGGTCAGAGTTATAAGAATCAGGAGATAGGGCAAAAGGATAATCAATTATCCTAAGGTTCACTTTCCTTTTTATTGCATGGATAGCCATCCAGGTGGAGACCATTTCCTGGGTTTCCTTGGACCTGGGTGCTGCCATATGGTCGTGTTCTGACCAATGGGATGTGAGCAGAGCAATGTCCACCACCTTGAGGTCAGTCCCTTAATAAAAGCTACATGTTTTCTATTCGTTATGGTTCCCAAAGGTCTTTAAGGAACGTGTACAGAGGCAGCTTCTACCAAGTGGGCAAGGGCCACATCCCAGGCAGTAGCATGGGGACATCAGGGAGCTCTAAAAGCCTTGACCCCACCCCAGCCCCCAGGACCTCTACCAGCTCAGATATTTGCATAAGAGAGAAATAAACTTCTTGGATTATTTAGGCCACTGTTGTGTTCGCTTATGTTATGTTAAGGCAGTTGCTGAGGCAGTGTCCTCACTAATCGAGAGGATGAGGTTGAGATAGTGCAGAAAAGGGCTGAGGAGTTGGCGGGGAGAGTTGAGAGGGAGGCATCGTTGCCATAGAGATGGGCGGATGAGAAGAGATACAGACCTAGAGTTATCTGAATGATGATCATCATTGAGCCATGTAGCATATGGGACTGATAAGGGGAACATTGGACAGAAAGGAGAGGTGAGGACCATTGGAGCCTGGGCAGTACATATGGTGGGGAGGAGGGAGGGAGGGAGGGAGGAAAGAACAGAGGTTGAGACAGAAATGGAGATAGAAATGGAGTGGTGATGAGTTAAGGAGGAAGAAAAAGCAGAAGAGAAGGATGGTAGGGTGTTGGGGGGAGGCGTTATATAAGAGAGAGTAGACCACAATGTCAGCTTCTACAGAGCTTCAAGGAGAGTGAAGAACTGGGAAAGGTTCACAAAATTTGAAGGACTAAAGTTTGCTTACGGTGGGAAGTCATCATGAAAATGTCAAATGATGCTCAAAGTAATCTGTTTAAGAAGGCAGAGGATTTTATAATAAAATTGAGAAAGTTCCATCTAAAATTATTTCTTAAAAAGTATAAGGCAAAGAATATATGTAGATGTTTTTCCCTCCTAGAGATGGAGCTTAATTCCTCCCACCCCCAGTCTCTGCTGAACTAAGCCACGGGCTTCCAAAGAACAGAATATGGAAAGGGAAAAAAAAAGAGTGACTTTACAAAAGAGAAACTTGACAAACACCACCTGCCTTCACCAAGTGATGAAGGTCAACCTCACCAGTGATAGGTCACATGGATATAATGTGCCCCCTGATAGGATGGGATGAGCAGGGCAATTCAGCTCGGTGGTAGTCTTTCCCAGAACCCATAACCCCAGTCTAAATATGAGAAAAACATCAGAAAATATCAAACTGAGAGACATTATACAAAAGGCCTGACCAGTACCCTTTAAAACTGCCAAGGAGAGGAAAAATAAGGAAAGGTTGAGAAACTCTCAGACCAGCAACCGGGGAGACAAGATGGCTAAATGCCACGGGGTTCTCCATGGAATCCTGGAACAGAAAAGAGAACATGAAGGGAACAACTGGCACTATCTGAATAAAATTCAGAGTTCAGTTAACAGCATTGTACCAATGCTAATTTTCTTAGTTTTGACAAATATGCCATAGATATATAAAATACCAAAATAGGGCACACTGGGGGAAGATGTGTTCCCTGTGCTTACTATCTTTATAACTTTTCTGTAAATCTAAAATTATTCCAATATAAAAAGCTTATTTTTAAAACAGTATCAGGCAAGGGCAAAGCAAAGGATAGTGCTTACTAGAAATAAGCAAGTTTGAAATATGAAGTATCTGAGCCCCCATGCCCCCCCGCCATTTCCTTCTTCCCTTCCCCCAAGAAAAATTTTTCCATTAGTCCATTATTACAGTACAATGGAATGTTCAATTTCACACTGTGTGTGACATTCCATGCCAACTAGAATAGTTAATGCAACTTTACATTTATGACTCTGCTTGGGTGTGAATTACTGTGTTTATGAAAATCTCCATATTAATGTCTGATTGTAAATCATTCTGCAGGCTCCCTTTATTAATAGCTCAATTCCCACTACTCACCACTGCAAGCCGTTCAAATTACTGCGACTGTACAGGAGAGGGGCCGCTTTTCATTTGCTCCCCCCTTGCCTCTAACCATCTTGGGCTTTGCTCCAACGCCTCCATCCTCTGAACTGCTGAAGCCAGTTATTTTTGACTCTCTCTTCCTTGGTGAGTTCGGCCAGCTCTCTGAGAAGCAGTATTTCTTACTGCCTAGGCCTGTGTTTCTTACTCTTTAGAAGCACCCACTGGAAAGTGACTTGGGCGTGGGTTCTGAAGTCAGACAGATTTGGGTACAAATCCATGATGGTAGTAAGTTATTGAATTTCTTAGAGTCCTGGTTTCTTCCCCTACAATGGGAATCATCACGTGTCTTGTAAAGTGGTTATGAAAATTAAATGTGATGGTACATAGGATGTTGTTAGGACAGTCCAGAGGAAGCTCTCGGTGGTCTTTTTGCTATATTAAGTATACAAATAACAATGGGCACAATATTGACTGTAGATAGAATAGAAGGAATTTGGGGCTGGCTGCCTTTGTTCCAGGTTATCCACAAACTAGACAGGGAATAATGGGAAGGTAGCCTCCCATCTCTGGTCTCTCAGTGTCCCCATCTGGAACGTGTAACCAGGGCTCACTCCGTGCTCAGAACAGGGAGTCACACCCAAGAGGTGGCCCCTTTCTTTCTTTTTCTACTCCTTCCCCAAGCCCCACCTCAGCCCTTGCTTTTTGGGTCAGATGATGCGATGCCCCAACTGGAGCTCACAGAATGGCCCAGAAGGGGCCAGCAGTGACTTTTCATGCCTCCTCACATAACAGCTCAAATCAGACCCCCTACCCTAGTCCCCTCACTGGCAGGAGGGGAAATATGAAATCTCAGCAGGCAAGGAGGTTTTTTATGCTTCTGTAAATCATTAAAGTGGCCAATATTTTCCTTTGCTACACTTCTCTCACCTCACAATATTTTTTTTTTCCTGCAGTGAAATCCATTCCCCCAGCCTGGAAACGTGGGCACTTTATAGAAAATCTTTAGCTTGTACCAGCACAAATGGATGGGTCTTATTTCCTGTCTGCAGTTCATGGTGTTGCAAAGGCATTGCCAAAAACTATTGACTGAGACATAAAAGCAAAAAATGGATGGGAATGAATGTGGGCACGTTCACATGGACATTTACAAACATGATCAAGTCTGCACTCAAAGGGGGAGATTCCACAAAGTGGCCTCCTGATTCACAGCTCCTGCTCAGAGCCCTGTGTGCCTGGGAGGGGAGAAGGGAGGAGATGTGCAAGAGGGGATTTGAGGAACCGGAAAAGATCCCTAGGTGCCTCTCTCTGACTCCTATGCCCTAATGCTCTCATAGTACCATGAAAGATCCACCCATTGTGCAATTTTAAAAATAAAAAGAACAAAAAGAGATTCGCCTTCAACCCTCTGGGATTCTCTTTTAGTAATACAATATTTCCTCATCACATTTGTGCTATCTGGTTTAAGCGGAACTATTTTTGACACATGTAATGTCATTTATAACCTTCACCATGAACTTGGGAGGGAACTCCCATTTCATAGCCAAGGACACTGAGGTCCATGGTGATGGAGTGTGGCACTCAGCATTATGCAGTTGGGAAGTAGGGCTGCAGGGACTCAAGTACGTCTGGTGAATTCAAAACCAAACTTCTTCCCATTTTATTACCGCTTCCTGAAAGATTCTGAAATCGAGGGTAGGTGACCTCATGAGCTAGGCTTCCTCCTGATCACAGGGCTCCCAGCCTGTGTGAGAAAGAGCCCTGCAGCCTGAGCAGTGGGGGAGAGGATGCAGGATGGAGAGGCGGTGCCCAGCAGTGAGCAGGGACCCTCTCTTGGGTTGCACTGTCCTGTCGGCAGAGTCCTGTGCAGTGGTCAGCCGTCCTTGCACTGGGACATGCAGCAATGTCACATCTACCTGCACCATTTATTTATACCCTGGGTGACCCTATTTATGCCCCATTTTCTTGTCTTTAGAAATGGAGTGATAATGATCCCATTGATGATGGGATTGCAGAGGTACATAATACATAGATAGCCTTTCCTCCACACCGCTCTCTCTCCTTTCTTTTTTCTCTTTGTCTCCCGTCTATCATCCCTTTCTTCTGTTCTTTTGCATTATTCGGTGTTTTGAACCCAAACAGCCTGAACTGATTCACTTGAGGATCCTGGATGGTCCGAGGTTCCCTCCCTGCCCCTCCCTTCTCTCCGCAGTAGGACCAGGCTCTCAGCCTCCAGCCGTGCTGTCTGTGGGCCACAGTTCTCAGGACCAGGCCCACAGGCCAAGTCCAGGCAGCCTCATTTGGCCCTGCCACCCCATTCCCACTAAGGGCACCCTGTGTCCTCTCACCACAGGACTGACTTAGGTCAAACACTGCTCCGTGTGCCCAGCCCTCTGTTGGGTCAGACCTACTTCCCCAGTTCAGGCCTTCAATTCTGGCCACCCCTGCTGCCCTTCACTATGACCATAAACCCTCCAGAGTAGGAATCCTAGCACAGGATGACAAACACCCCTCAGACAGAGGCCAGCCTGGGGCCAGTGCTCCCAGGGGGTAGCTCAGTCCTGGGCACCAGGACCCCTCATCCTGCTCCCCACCTGAGTCACCACCTGACACATTCTATTCTCCACTTCAGTCCTGGTCTCAGTGTGGCTCCTGCCTGGTCACATTTCCCGGTCCTGGGCTGCAGGATGCTCTGGAGGTGTGAGGGGACAGTGGCTGTTTTCTTTTTGTTCCTCCTTAGATGTTCTGTTTGTTGAGCGAATTGTTTGCTTCCTGGCTTGGAGCTGGCGATGACACGGCTGGCCCACACTAATTAGCTAAGCCAGCTGGTGCGTTGGTAAGGTTTTTCTGTGCTCCTCAGTGTGTGTTTCTTTTTTTAAACATGATCAATACCCTCTCCGGCTGGGCTCCCTCAAACACTCCCTATTGTTCTCCTGTTTGCATTGTGCCGAGTCCTGGTCAAGGACTCAGGGAGCCTCGGAAGACACGCTTTTCCTGAGGCTGGCGCTGAGCCTGGAGCCAGGAGAGCACACAGCAGATGCAACTCGACCTCCCCTGCCCCAGCCTGCCGCTTGCAGCAATTTTCAGTAACTGCGGACTGCACCCTGGGATGCCCACGTGGGTGCCAGACAGTTGGGTAAAGAGAAGTCGCTGTGTGACTCCAGGAAAAATTACTTTCCCTTTCTGAGCCTCTGCTTCCTTGTTTGTAAAACAGATTCCCAGTTCTGCTGTGATGTCCTATGCCCTGATTCTCAAAGGTCTCAACAAAAGGACATCCTCAGATTGGGACCCTCCTGGTGGGACAGGTACTAGGAAACACTTGCACAAACAGGATCTCAGTGGCTTTTGCCTCCGCTCTGAAGATAGATAACGTCCACCTTCTGAGCAGTGAGCTCACAAGAGGCCACAGCAGGGGCAGACCTAAGACCCCACCCCTCTCCTCCAGCACATCCTTCTGGCCTCACTGTCCCCTGGAATCCCTCTGTTTACTTTACACAAGAGACACAAGAAGATTCTCTGATGCTCTCTCTTCCCTACTGTTACCCAGCTGCAGTGACCGGGTGCCCAAGGTGCCTGCTGCAGAGAAAATGTCTTTGCTAGTTCAAATGGGATTTTATTGACAACTCATTCTGGGGGTTAGGTTTTTCCTGCTGCTTTCTTTGGATTAACAGCATTTTCTGAACATTCCTGACCGACCAGGTGCAGAAGAGATTTTCTTGTTCCTTTCCAAGCTAATACATTTTTTTTCTACTCTCAAAGAGTAATAATACACATCTCACTGTTACTGAAAATGTAGCATTTGTCAGATATTATGCCAAGCACATAACACAAGGTATTTTATCAGTCCTTATGCTATACCTATGTTCTCTCCATTTCATGAAAGCACAGAGAGGTTAAAGAACTTGTCCAAGGTCACACAGGTAGTAAATAGGAAGCTCAGAACTCAGTCCTGGGCTTTCTGGCCTCAGTGCCCCTTCTCTTCCTGACCTTCTTCTTGGGTGTCTTGTTTCAGCGTTCAGCCAGGCTGAGAGCTAAGAGGTCCATTACCTCTGATAACAACACAAAAGAAGCCAGAGGACACAAGCCTCAGGGCCACCCAGGGTTTCCAGCCTTGGCTCCATGGCAAGTAAATAAGTAAATAAGCAAATAAATTCTCTTCAAGCCTCTTGGATTCTACTTCAGGAAATTACCATGAAGATTAAATGAGATAATGTCCATGAAAATGCATTGAAAACTGTGAAGCACTCTAGGAATATTTTAGCATTATTTTGTTCTGACACTGGCCAAGACAGAGAATGGAGTTCCCTCTGTGGATGGGAAAGTGTCCCTGGCCCCAGCAATGCCCACATTCCCCCTGCAGAGGGACAAGGGGAGGGTCGGCCTCCCTGGCAATCCTCAGCTCCTTTACTTGAGCCTCCCTCTGGGCATGGAGGAGGCCAAATGGCTGAGTCAGCTGCATTTTTCTCCCATCTTGAGCTCCCTTAAACCTGTTACTGAAATTGGCTCCTGGTACCTGCAGGTTTGCTTGCCATCCAGCAAGTCCCCTGGGGTGGCCCCATTAATCACATTTGCTCTCGCTCCCTTCTCTGGCTGGCTCTGAGCACAGCAGCTAGGTTGTGTGGAGTCTCGGTGTGTAGGTGTGCATGTGAGTGTGCCTGTCCCTTGGGAGCAGTCAGGGACTAAGTTCCCTTGCAATAAAGTGAGTTAGTTGCTTCTTTCCTGATAACCATAATCCATTCCACTTCCTCTAAGGAAATGACAGCCCACCTGGGGTGATGCATCTCAATGACTGGGAGAGATCTGCTATTTTAGTACTCTGTATCATGGAGCAAGTTCTTGGAGCTGTCCCACAGCAACCTGCTAGGCCTCTCTGCTATTAGGAACACGCCCTTCTGGTTTGTTCCCTGGTTTCAGGGCTCCCCACGCAATCCAGGTGGAGGGGCACCTTGTTCTGCTCTGAAGGGAAGCTGGCCCTCTCTTGGAGGTGGGGCCACTACAGTCTCCCAATGTCTCCACCCACCAAAGTAACTGCTACCAGAGGAGCCTGGGAATGTCCCCTCAGGAGGTTTGGGGGCACAGCCTGAAGCAGCCCTGCCACAGTACAATATTTTGAAGTCTTATGTTTTATCTCAGGAATTCGTGTGAATTTTGCGTTCCATTTCATAATGTATATCTGTTTGTTTTAATATAAGCATGTTTTAACCCTAAATCTTCAAGTAAAATTGACGCCCCAGGAAGATACAACTTGTTTATTCTGTGTCTTTATTCCACCTAGTTTGCTACGATATACCCCTAGGGGTATAAGCGCTCTAGTTAGAGAAGTATATGCAATAAGAACAACAACGGAAAGAGTCTAATTCCTCCCAGCTTCCGCTCCCAGCCTTCTGCAGAAGAGCCCCTGTTTTCCTTCTCTACGTTCGTTCGTGTCTTCTGTGCTGGATGCCAGGATAATGGGGAGAGATGAAGACCTGAGGAAGCTGGGAAGCCTCTACCAATCCACAATATCTGGAGGCTCCAAAATGCCTGTGGAAGGAGTTCTTTTCCTTCCTGCATTATTGTCAGTAATCAAATCTTCATCAGACTGAGCCTGTTCTCAGTCCCTAGCCTTCTCCAATAGGCTATGAAGGTAACGGCACAACCATCGCTATTATTTGCTTGCACGTGATTTGTACCAGCCTCAGAGGGTGAAAGGGAGCTGCTTTATAAGTTAGGAAGTTCTTAGTGGACATGGCCCTGAGAAATTGGGAGAGAAGAACACAGTCTTTCTCCAATTCTAGTCGTCCCAAGGGGAAGGCCAGTTAAGAAGAAAACTGACAGTGGTATTGAGTAGACCAAAGAAGAGAAGTCTAGGGACTTAGAAAACAAAAGTGGGGAGAATTGATTCAGCGGAGAGGAGGCCTTTTGGATGATCAGGGGATTCAATCTGGATTGGACCAGCAAGAAAGTCCCCAGAGGCCAGGCAACTCAGAGCAATTTCGAGGCATCTCCTTGCCCAGAGGCAGGAGGCTGGACCAGGTGACGTGGCGGAGTCTCTGGTAACTATCTCCCTCTCTCCCCACTACCCACTATAGTGCCCACAAGGTGTAGCTACAGGTGAGATAATCCACGGGACACAAAGGCACAACCTGATGTAATATTTGCGGTATTTCTTAGACAGACAAGGGAAACATCCAGCTCTGTGATTTTGCTTGATACAACAAAGCCAAACCTTTATCACACAAGCGTGCGGGGAAGCCGAGTATGAGAGAGCTGTAAACATCTTAGAGCAGCTCTGCAGACAGCCCCGTATGGAGACACATTTCAGCGGGGGTGGCAGGGGTGGGGAGGAAAGATGGAGCTTGCCAAGTCACAGCGCTCTGATTTGCAGGGAGCAGAGCGTGGATATTTCAAATCATTTCCTTTTCGTTAGTACCTAATCTCCCAGCTGTTCTCTGAGCATTGGCTCAAATACTGGGAAACAGTCGGCCTCAAATGTAAAGCCACAGGGCTCCTTTAAATTATGTTGTCTTGCTACATTGGTGTGTCATGTCAACCCAAACTCCCGTACGGCTTCTGGGAGAAGGGAATTTTGTCTGATGATGAATTTAAAGGAAAATGAAACATTTTTATCAAAACCAATTAAAATTAAACATAGCTTGTTCTTCTGGTCTTTTTGAGAAGACTCAGAAGGACTTGAGGGAGGTTATGTGACAGCTACTGCCCCTGGTGCTTCTGCATTTCTCTGAGATGTGGGGTCTGAACTGACCAGGAGCAGATGAGACCAGGGAAGTGGAACCAGGGTCTAGTGGCAGAGTCCCAGAAGGAACTTTGTTCTCTTCACATGAGTCGAATCTAATGCTTTGATTAGTTTGAACTGCTTCACATGCCTGTTCATGTAAATTGACTCACTTAGTCCTATGAGGCATGTGGAATTGGCCTACTTTTTTTTTTTAGAGTGGAAACTGAGGCTCAGGGAGGCAAAGCAACTTGCCCAAGGATCCCAAATTCAAAGGCCATACAGCCAGGATATGAAGGAAGATTTGTAATATCAAAACTTGGGCCCTTTCTATTCCAGCAGGAATTCTCATTCCACAAATATATTCATTATTCCTTTACTTATATATTTAACAAACATGCATTGGGCATTTACTGTATACCAGGCAAGAGGTTCAAAGGATGTCTTAGACATGGTCCCTGCACTCAAAGATTGCAGAATGTAGTGGAACTCATAGTCTAGTCTTGAAATATTTATTCGACAAATATTTAACATTTAGTAGAACAAACAGCTGGCCTGATTGTGCTCAGTTCCCATGTAGTTGTTTTCCCGTCCGGTGGTTGTTACTGTTTTATGAGCAGGTGAATCCCTGTTACCCAGGCTCCAGAGGGGGCAAACCAAGAGGCACACATGGGAAGGCCTCGCCTCTGAGTTGCTGGGTTTAGAAAACTGAAGAAGTGTTTTAGAAGCTGTACAGGTGAATCATTTGACTGCCAACAGAAAACCCAAGCCCGGAGGACACATTCCTTTGGTAAGAATAATTTTGTAAGTATAATTTTGCTTTTCAGACTTTAATCTTTTATTTGGGGCCCGCAAAAATTAATGAAGAGGATCTCCTCTCATGGTTTAATATTTTTTTGAATTATTATGATTCAACAGACCCTCAGTCTTCAAGTAGACATTAGCTGGTTAATGTCGCACATTTGGCGATGGTTAAGAATCACTCGTTTAGGGCTGGGGATGTGGCTCAAGCGGTAGCGCGCTCGCCTGGCATGCGTGCGGCCCGTGTTCAATCCTCAGCACCACATACAAACAAAGATGTTGTGTCCGCCAAGAACTAAAAAAAATAAATAAATATTTAAAAAAAAAAAAGAATCACTCGTTTAAAACCACTGTTATTGGATTGTCTGGATTTCTATCTTAACTCCTTCCCTGCCTCATGACCCTTTGGGAAACACCCTCTAAAAGCCTTCATCCTCTGCCTCCCTTTGCTTTTGAAAGTCCCCCTGAAGCTGCTCCCCACTTCTGCCTGCTCCCCATGCACCCAGTGGTGACAAACCTCTTTGCCTCAACTCCAATGCCCACTCTCCATTGGCACACTTCATTCTTCCTCATGACCCTCAGATGCACAGCCGCTGGTGAGGGCTGTCCAGTAGCCGAGCTGTGGAAGCCTGAGACTATTTCAAACCCTCTTTACTTGCCCTGGCTTCTTAACCCCAGGCCTAGCAGAACGGGAGCGGGCAGTGGGGAGGTGGGATCAGAACACCTTGTAAGACTGGAATAATGAAGAGAAGGATAAAGAAAGGGAAAAAAGAGAAGGAGGGTGGTAGTGTAAATATTCTCCTCTTCTTTTGTGGCCCCCTCCCACTCTTATTGTGACTCCCCCCACACACTCTCATAAATTCATATTTTGGTGCTTACAATGGATAATCCACCCCAGACCATTACCATCCTTCTCTCCCCTCCTCTTCCTCCTTTCAAAACCAATCTCATCATTTTAACACAAAACAGAGAATTATGTAGACAATAAAACTGAAGCCCCAAAGGGGAAGTGCTTTTCCAAAGACTCGAAATCCACAATGCCATCGTTCAGGACCTGATGCAGCATCTGGGTCGACTTTCCCAGGTAAAAAGGAGAAGCCCTCCTGTTCGCATCCTGAGCACATGCCTCCAGATGGCTGGGGACGCCAGCTCCCCTTTCACACCACTCAGCCGAACACCAGGACAACTTCTGTGGTAGAACCAGGCTGCAGACAATTTCCATGGTGGGTCAGGCCTGCGGTGCAGCCAGGCGGCCGACAGAATGTCAGCCAGCTAGCCGGGGGGTCATTAGCATTCAGGAAATATGACAAGTTTCGGCTCCCTGTCTCCTGCCATGCACCATGCATCACATTACACGACAGCAGTGGCCCTGGCTGAAGGAGGGAATCAAAGGCTGGGCCATTCCTGCAGCCGCAGGTTAATAGTGGACGAATTACACACTTGGAAAACAGTTTCCCCCTCAATGCATTATCTGGACCATTTCAAAGCCCTTTGTCTGGGCTAAGCTGGATGTGGGTGATGTTTGCAGGCTGGGGACTTGCAGAAAAGATGTATTTTCTGACAGGGAGAAGGTCACCGGGGCAGAGGCCATTACAATGTGCTGTGGTCAGGTCGGAATTTCCCGGATCCCGATCGATGTGGTCTCAGGGCATCACTCAAGCATTGGGATTAGAGCGCTGGCCAAGAAAATGCTGTTCAAATTGGTCGACAAGTCACACGCCATGGAGAGCAACTCTCTCGTTTACCTTCAATGCCTCAGTGCTTAAAGCTGGGCCCCCAGGGGTCAGGAAAAGGCTGAATGGGGACTCAATAGAAGGGGAGATGGGGTTGTTGGGGAGGAGTGAGCTAGTGTGGGGGAGGCAGAGCATGGTGGTGGGATGACTGGGTTCCAGCCCCAGTTTTGCTCTGACTCACTGAGTAACCCTGTGTAGGTTACTATGTGTTCTTCATCTCAGTTTACTCATCTCTAAAGTGGGACTCAGAATACTTACACATCTTTGGTACGTTAGATACAACAGATAAAAGAACTCTTTGAAAACTTATAAGTGGTATTATCTTTTGAACATAATTTCAGGAGACAAAAATCCCCTCATCAAGTCCCTTAGATGTGTGTGAGTGACAGCTCCTGACCAGTCCTCCCTTCAACCTCACAAAATAGAGTAAAAATAATCCAGACCAAGCTCAGAACTGCTTCTAGGCAGTCACTCCCAGGCACCGGCCCAGTCTGGATACATGGTCTGTCTTGCCCATCCCATCTGTTGGGAACTGCGTGTTCCAAGTACAAGCTGACCCTAAAATCTAGCCCCGGTGTTGGATGGTAGTGGAGTTGAGCTAACTGATCTGTAAGATTTCTTGGTTCCCAAATGCTGCAGACCTGTGCTTTTTGTTCATACGGATGCAATGAACTGCATCTGCTCTGAGAGCTTTGGAATCAACTGGTTCATTAAACACCTATGGGGCACGCTGGGGAATGGAGAATGCTCAGCTCTATCCAGGGCATCTGTCCACTGGGAACAGCAGGCCACAGGTGAAATGTGCCTGTACTATCACAACTGTACAGCCAGTCCTCTGTCCATCATGGCACTGAGTTCCCAAGTCAGACCGATTGACTCCACCTGCCAATAACAGTGAAGCTGCTTCTCCCAAGGTGCACAGCCATGGTCCACACCTACCTTGCTCCTTCCCAGTCAGCTCCCATTTTGATTCCATCTGGTTTCTGTGACTACCATTCCCCACTCACTGGACTGTCTTTGTTTCCTGTTGGTCTCCTTGGCTGCAGACCTGCTGCTCTCCTTCAAGACTTCTGTCTTAGATTCATCTCACCAGTCTACATTGGTGGTAAAAAAGGGGGCAAATATGCCACTCGCTCTCTGTAGAGGTGTTCACCCAGGCACGAGTCACTTCCGCCCTCGCCCTCTGTGGTGGTAAGACCTGGAGAGAGGGAGTACACCCCTTGGATTTTGAATGTCAGGACGAAAGCACAAGTATCCAGCAGGAAGAGGCTCGAGATCCTTATCTGGTAATAGAAAGACCCTTTCTTCTAAGAAGCCATCATGCAGAACTATAATATATAAACTAGAGTTTTAAAACATGGAGGTTTGTCTTGGAGAAGTAGATTGTTGAGCTCTACCTTTTTCCCCAGCAGCTCCTGGGAGGGAGGATCCTTAGAGACCTAGCTGCTCTATAAGTTTCCAGTTGGAAAACCATTGCTCTAGTCCAACCTCCTGGGGGCACAGAAAGGCCAAGTGACTTCTGGCTGAGTCACACAGCTGTAGCACCTGTCCCTCTCACCCTCCTAGTCAGTGCTTTGTCCCTACATTTCAGCATCATGGTTATTTTCATCACAGTGCCCCTCAGCCTTCAATAAACATTGTCACTACACCAGCCTCCCTTTGTGGCTGTTGGCAACTTTGGACTGGATCTGTTGAGCCCACTGTGGGGTCTCTTTTTGCGATTCAGAGCATCATAGCCCAGGAGGGAAGCAGAAATGGAAATGTCAGGAATAGCTCTGGACAGAGAGGCGGAGGAGGCTCGCTGGCCCCCAGGGCTGCTGTTGGATAAGTACACACTCTCTCCGGGTCTCTCTTCCCTGATTTGCAAACTGGGAGGAGCAGCGCTTCAGAGATTTAACTTGAGAGTTCAATAAGGTGGCATCCATTAAAGTGCTCAGTGCTGTGGCCCGCACATAGTGGGTGCTCAGGAAAAGGCAGCTGCAGGAACGGGAAGCCCCCAGAGAGCCCCACGCGAGGAGCACGGCTGTGGCCAGCGGAGCCTGCGTTTTCATCTAAATACTCTCTGCTCCTTCCTCTGCATTAATGTTGCCTCCGTTGACGGCTTCTGTGGCCTTAGCTGAAAAATAAATAAATAAACACAAGATGGGGTGAGAGGTTGGAGAAGGGATGTGGCAAAAGACAAAGAAAGAAAGAGAGGGAGATTGATTTCTGGGCAGAATTTATATCTTTTTGGCTTTTTCAAAGGTAAATGAATAGATTGTTGTTGTTTTTCAGGCTGCCGCTGAGAGTGTGCGCGCCTCTGTTATGTATAGACCCTTTTAAAGGCTTCTGGAAGCAATCCCTAACATTTTCTATAGGTGCAGACAGATAATTGAATGCTTTCAAAGACCACTGTGAGGCAGGGGAAGTTCAATTTTGCTGTGTGCCGGTGCCGGCATCGACTGAGCGCACCGTGTGTGTTTTCCTGAGCAAGTTGAATTTCTTTTTTTTGCTTTTCTTTCCACTCCTGCCCCATCACCCCTCGTCCCCCCATCTCTGATGAAGCACTTAGACAGAGGACAAGAAACAATATATAATCACCCCAAAGTCACACCAAATAAACACAGCAAAAGCTCCCAGCCACTTCTCTGGCTGCGAATGAAAAGCGCTGCCTCTCTGCTCCCGGGCCTGACGGACAGGGGGGTCTTTCGGCTCGGCTATTATTAGAGTGGACATGGCAGAAGCCCAGGCAGCTCTGGGCAATGGGGGGTTCTTGTTTTAATTTGTCGCCTGTGCAGGCAGAACAAAGTGACATGGGGAGAGAGGACGGGGGATTTCCTCCTGCTGCTATTTCTCCACACGACAGCCCTCTCCTGTGTGTGTGTGTGTGTGTGTGTGTGTGTGTTGAATCAGGAATGTTCGGTGCATGTGTCCACTTGTAAGTGCGAACATGCGTGCATGTATGCCTGCAGGGGCCCAAACCTGAGTGTGCCTTCTGGGTAGAACAAGCAGTAATAGTTCTCTTTTAGGGTATGAAGGGGAGATGCATCAAGATTTGAGATAAGGAGGCCAAGAATATCCACTCATCCAGATTCACAGCAAATTTAGCTAATCTAGACCCTCAGTTTGAACCATGACATCTGTATGATCTGTACAAATGACAGATGTATAGTTCTCACAACTACCTGTTCAAATATGGTCTTTCCTGCTTTATAGATAAGAAAACTGAGGCTCAGAGATATTGAGTGAATTACCTAAAGTCTCGTTCCCCTGACTCTCATTTCAGGGCAATTTCTAACCTATCCGGCGTGTCGCATGGGATTGTGGGATGGAGTAGAGAGAATCTCTAAAAGTTATAAATCCAGGCACTGGAGAAGATTCATCCAGGTTCTTCCTCCTGGTGGGAGGAAGCAGGGAGCAGACACAGTGCCCTACCTGGAGGTTCAAGGGAAAAAATGGTGCATGCAGTGTCTCCCACATGATACCACTAACCTCCTGCTAGGGGGACAGCATGCCCACCCACTGCCAGGCACTGGACTGAGAGCTCCAGGTACAATTTCTCCTATACTCATGTTTTAGGTCACAGAATGTAACTCATCTGCTCAAGATCACCACCCAATAAGGGACCTCGCTGGGATTCTAACCCAGGCCCCTCTGTTACATCAAGTGGCTTTGTCCTTCCCAGGAGCATGTGTAGGGACACTTACCACTTGACTTCAGGGCATGCTACGTGGTGAACTCATTCCCTCCTGGTCCCATTGCTGCTCCTCCCCACCTGACCATAACAATCCTTGTTCCAAAACTGCATTTCTACATCCTGAAAAGCAAACCAGAACACCCAGCAAATGCTTTTTTTCCTGACTTCACCCTGGTCTGTTTTATTTCTCATTTTGGAAGGCAAATCCCCACCCAAAACAAAACCCTAGACTCAATAAATTTTAGTTTTCTTTAACCCTTCACCCAATCCAAGAGTTGTAGCCATAACTTATTTAGCTTTTATTATACCCTTTGCTTTTCTAAGTTCTTCATGTGCATCATTTTAGGTAACCCTCCCATTAGATCTAAGAGGTATTATTGTTTTGCTCATTTTGCGGATGGAGAACTTGAGGTTCAGCAGTGTTAAGTAATTTACTGACAATTAAACACATAGCAGGCATCCCAACCCTATCTGAAACCCAGGCCCTCACTCTGCTTTGTTTTCTGCCTCAGTGTGTGCTCAGTGCCGCTCCCTTCTCTCTCATCCTGCTGTCCCTCTCAGCCCATCCCAACTATCACAGGAATTTAGGGCTATATTGCATCTTATGGAGCCCCGGTCCCTTGGCAAGGTTTGTGAAAGCTGCTGTAAGGCTCTGCTATCTGATCCTGGGGACAAAAAGACAGTCCCTTTTACTTGGAGAGTCCTGAGTACAGTTTCACCTTGTCCACCTCTTGTCTCCCCAACGGTAGTTGGGGTTAAGAGCTTGGGCTCTGGATTCAGAAGGTCTGGGTTGGAATCTGAGAGTTATCACTTATTAGCTGTGTGATGTTGGGCAAAGTATTTGAATCCTTATGACTTGGTTTTTCCTCATCTGTAAATCATAGTATGTACCTCACAAGATTATTATAAAATAAGCTGTACGTGAAGAATGCTTAGAACAGGACCAGAAACACAGCAAACACTGAATCAATGTCAGGTCACGTTATTTTAATATTGCTGAAATGTATAGAATCAAATATTTTAGATCTGGAAGGAACATTGCTGCAATCTGGCTGGGCACAATTCAGGAGCCACTTGTCAAAAGAAACGAACTTTATTTTTAGAACCACACACGCCAAACAAAACAGCTCCTCAGGAAAAACCCTCAGAGCCCAACTGCCACCATTGGCTTCCCACAAACCTCTCCCCCTCCCCCACTCCTCCTGCTCTTGAGGCTGATTGGCTGGGTCGCATGGGCGGAGCCAAAAAAGTCCCCCAATGAGCAGCTCTGTAGTCTGAAAGGGCGGGGAAACAGCCCAATGAGCATCACCGCAGAGGAGCCAATCAGCTAGATGTTGCTGGGCCGCTGTGAGCCAATCATCAGCTGGCAGTCTGAAAGTTTGCTGGGGCCCCTTCAGCTGTGGCTCTCAACAGAACATTGCAAGCTAACTGGTGAAACTACATCCTATCTTTAGGCAAATAGAGGTTTTATAATCAGAAAACCTGAATTTGGATACCAGGTTTGCCACTGACTACCAGTGTCTATCCCTTGGGAGAACTTGTTTGACTTCCTTAAGCCTTATTTTTTTTCAAATGCAAAAAAAAAAAATGGTTATAGTAACAGGTATGTGCTTAGCTCCTAGAACAGTTGTGAGGATCAACTGAAAGGATGCAATAAAAAAGGAAAATGGAATTGTATATTAATATTATTTGATTTGTACCTGAAAACAAACAAGACATGAACAAGCTGAATGGTTTACCCAAGGAAGCTCCTCACCCACCAAAGGGTCCAGCAACCACACAACCTACCACGAGGTTTCCACCACTGTGGAGTTGGGTGTGGGCTGCAAGAACTAGGACCTGCCTAAGCAAATGAGCTAAGCAGGAAATTGTAAACAACAAACAAACAACAACAGTAACAAAACAGAGTGAAATACCATTTTGTGCCAAGTGGCAAACAGACGACGGCAGAACTGGGAAACCAAACAAGGTTAAGCCGTGAACAAACCCACAACAGGAACAAGAATGGGTTCTATCAGCCCAGAGTAGGTACAATAAGACCACAGGGTTAGGAAAAAGCACTGTTTATCTGACTCCAACTGTGCCCTGCGGGGAGGACCACTCACTCTCCAAGATCATTTCAGAGGATGTTTACGATGTTATTTCTAAGTAGCCTCACCTTCGGGGCGCTGCCCATTCAGGAGTACCTGATATCTACTTTCCCCATGTTTAATGCAGGAGCAGATGTGTAATTTACATAGTCTGCCTCCTAGTCTGGGTCTAAAGATAGGCAACTGGCTCAGTCTGGGCCAACCAAATCTCTCGACTAAGATTTTTGAATTTTACACCCAGGCAGGAGTTTTAAGGCTAGGAGCTCTGTTTCACTATTACTTTTTTATCCTGTGCAGAGACCGTGTCTTCAGTGAGAATGGAGAGAAGAGTCAAGCTAAGGCTCAAAGCCACAGAGATAAAGGTGATGAAGAGCCAGGCCTGAGGCACTCAAGACCATGCTACAAGGTGTCCCTGAGACCCAATCATGGTCCTGACTACACATTCCTTTTCTTACAGTTAATCACATTTTGTTTAAGTAAGTTCCAGTTATGTTCTGCTATTCTCAATCAAAGCTGACCTGATACTTCTATAAACTAGTTCAAGATATCCCCAGTGGTCCCCAGTGGTCCCCTTCTTAGGGTTTGATCATGGCAACTAGGAGTGAACCATTCGGCAATTTTTAATTGACCATGTAGATGGCTTCTCACTACTCAGGGCAGTCCTTGTCATTGGACCCCATTTTGACACCTCACTTCCTTTGCCCCTACATGTCTTCTCTTCACCCAAACTGAGTCCAGTGGTTCAGGTTGTCAAACACATGTATATCCAGGCTCATCTGAATTGACAGGGTACACCTGGCTTAGTTTTCAGGGAATGGAGCTGAGATAAAGTAAAGGATGTTCTGTGCCATTCGCTCGTCTTGGGAAAGTCTTTGAATTCAAATTCTCGTGGCATCGAGGTTCTTGGACACAAGACCCTCCCCTCCTTGCTTCTGCTCTGTCAGCAACTCATACACACATCTTTAGAAGCATCAAATTGTCCCTACTACTGACCATCTCACTAATGAGACTTTGTGCTAAGAGGTAAAAATACTTTAATGCAATGATTAAAAAAAAAACTCATGGTGTTAGGGGAGGGGAAGCATTGTGTTTAAAATTTCGGGAGGGTATGCTCTTGTACAGTTAGAAAATGCATATACAATATGTCAATTTTCTCATAATATGAAACATAGAAAAATCCCAATGTACTCATTTTGCTTTGTTTTGGACACTTAGAAGATAGAATGAGAATACATTGAGTTATGACAAAAAGTTTGCAAAAACTTTAGAACCACTCTACATTTTCTTTACAATTTTTAATAAAGTTTAATTTACATATAGTACAAAGATAATAAGGGCACACAGCCTAGTCAGTTTTTACATATGTATACTCTTGTGTAACCACCTTCCAGATCAGGAGTTAAAACATTGTTTTATACCCCAAAGGATCTCCATGTGTTTCTTCCTAGTCAATAGCCACTACCCACACCCCATTGGCTCTCCCAAGATAACCAATATTCTGACCTCTAATTACCATAGACAAGTTTTGTATGTCTTTGCACTGCATATAAACATACAGTATATTCTTTTCTGTTTGGTTCCTTTGGTTTGACATCATTTCTCTGAGATTCAGCCCCCTGATTATGTAAAGAGGTCTTTGTTTTTCCTCATTGCTACCTGGCACCAGTGCAATAGAACCTATAGAAATAAGCTACAGTTTGTCTACTTTTTCCTTGATGGACCTTTGGATTGTGTCAAGTTTGAGCCTATTGGAATAAGGTCACCATGAACACTTTTGTATACATCTATTGATACACATGCACCCTCACTTCTGTTGGACATGTACCCAGATGTGCCACAGAGTGTATGTATGCTTAACTTTAACTTGGCAGTAGTTTTCCAAAGTGGTGGAATCCACTCCACAGTTGAAAAGTTTAGTGCCTCAGTCACTGAATGCCTGTGGAGAGCCAGGTGCTCCGCCAGGTGCTCCACCAGGTGCGGGGAATCCTGAGGGGAAGTGGGCATACCCTTGGCCAACAAGTGCTAACAGTCTGGTAGCCACACCAACAGGTGATTTTTTTTTTATACAATAGGGTAAGTGCTCGGCCAGAGGCATGGCTAATGGGGGAACACTGTGGGGTCCCAGGGTTGGCTTCCAGGACTTCAGGTGACCCAACAGAGGCCTGACCAGGTGAAGAGGGGACAGTGCCTGAGGGGACAGGCTCTGACAGTTGCAGAGGCTCCTCCAGCCCTTGCTAAGGTGGACTCTGCAGGCCCTTCCTGGCCAGGAGCCTCCCTAGTGGAGCAGCCAGGCCCAGGCCAGGCTGTCAGGAGAGAACAAACGACCACAGTGTGAGCAATGATTTAGAGGAGAAGGTTGAGACGTTGGTGAGATGAATACCACTGACTCCGCTGCCATCCTGCAAGCGATTCATCAGGGCGGCTTGGCAAAAGAGGGGCATAAATCCCCAGCGGGCGGGGCCAGCAGGGCTCCAGGGAGAGGAACAGGACATGACGCTGCCTCGGCAGGGCCTGCACCAGCCTTTTGAAAAGTGCTGGTTTGGAGAAATCCTTAGGTGAGTTTTGTAGTGGGGGTCTTTCCTCTCCTGAGTTGGGCACCCCTGAGGAGGACCCCCTCCCTGGTCACTGGCTTTATTTGCACCCCACTCAGCACCCCTATGCTAAGAGGTTTTTCTCAAAGGGGAACCTGCTTTGCCCTTCTCTCCTGCCTGGATCTCGCCCCACCTGAGTAGGCTCAGATGATTTCCTTTCTCTTTTTTTAATGACAGGGGAAGATTTAGGAGTGGGTTTGAAATGCGTTACTCCTCCCTCTTCTGAACTTCTGCACCACCCTCTCCCAGCAAGCTGAGGCCCAGAGGGGCGGGAACCTGGGAAGTCAGCGAAGAGAACACGGAGTAGGGACCCACAGCGCATGAGCGAATGAGGGATTTTTATGAGTGAAATTTGCTCACAAGCTTCTTTAATAATGTTATTCATCTTTCTGTCAAAGTCGTCACATTAATGTAGCGGGGAGAGATTTAGAGGAGATGAATTAAGACTTAAATACACAAAATGACTTGGGGAATATTTAAATACAATACATTTTATTTTGGTGCGGCATCCTTTGTCACGGGTGTCGCTCGTGACTCTTGCCAGGCTCACACAGCCTGGGAATCAACAAGTCCCTCCTTCCTCCTCCTAGCGCTTCACACATCCAGGGCTTGCTGTGCACCTAGTATGTGTCAATTAATGTATTCTCCACAGAGCAAATTGAAGTAGCCTACGTGTTGGGAGACCTGGGGTCTCTTCTGTCTTAAACAGGCCACTCGGCCTTTAGACCTCAGTTTATTCATTGGGAAAATGAGGTGAGTTTCATTCTGAATTTTACAGTATGCACAGTCTTCTTCCTGCAAGGCCAAAGGGAGACCAGGGTGCAGAGCTCCAAACCTTCTCTCGCAGCCATCCAGAACTGCAAATGCTTATCTACTTTTACATATTGGCAGTTACATACTATTTCCTTCCTTCTCTCTCTATGTGAATATTTATTAAGCCCCTTCCCTGAGCCAAGTGTTAAACATTCAGAATGTGTCAATGAGCAAGTCTGCCATGGCTCCTGTCCTCTGGTTGGACAGTCCAATTCTCACATTCCCTGGTGTCTGACCCTAAATAAAGTGCATCTACCTGGGATTAAGCAGAGAAAGCTTCCTGAGGGAGGTGGAATTCAAAGGCCACCTACTCTCCATTGCTGTGCGCACAGGATTTCTGGATACACCAAGCTGGGGTTTCCCTTTGGGAATGGGGAGACTCAGTTTTGGCTTAGAGAGGGTGAAGAGAGAATATCAGACTAGCAGTCAGAATTAGAGGCAAGAAAGATAGCCTAGATCTTGGAACCTGCTCAGTCCAGCTCCCCACTGTCTGACTGGGCCTCATCCAAGAGCTGGAGAACTGGAGGTGGGGATCCTTTTCCCTTATCCTATCCGCCACCTCTACCACCGTCTGCACTTGGCTCCTTTTCTTTGCTCAGTGTCTAGAGAAGAGAAAAGGGATCCCTTCTTGGACTGGAGCCCCTCCGTCTCCCCCAGCCTTCTCCTCTCTCTCTGAGCCACTCTCCCGAGCAGAGGCAGAGCATCTTCACCCAGAGTCGAACAAACCTTCCAGAGACAGTGGCCCCAGTGGCAGGGTCACAGGCACCCCTCAACCTGATCTAGAAGGTTTGCTCAAACTGGCTCTGAGTTATGTCATATGAGGTAAGAACAGAATATGGGTTAGCCAGGATCTAAGGAAGCCCTGGTCAGTTGTGTTGCTCTGCCTTTTACCACCCAAAGTCCTCAATGATGCTCTCTGTGTGGGTTTTAAGTTCAAGAAAAGGAAACATCCTTGGGTTACTGAGATTGTTGCAAGAATACAGGCATGAAGCCTTATGAAAAGACAGGCCTGAGAGTCCCCTTGGAGCCAGCTTTTGTGATGGTGTTTTCAGATCATGACCCCAGGAGCATGCATTGTCCCTACACTGTGGAGATCAAACAACCCTTGATGTTTGTTCCTTTGGCTCCTGCCCACCAATGACCTCACCTGCTGACTCTGTACCTTTTATATCCAAGCATTTGAGCAGGAGTCTGACCCATTCAGCTATTCACCATCCAGATTGGTCACCACTCACTGGGAGCAGCCTGACCCCCACACAGACCACTAACAGGCCAGAAGTTGGCTGGCCTGGGGTCTGGAACATGTTCCTTGTCCATTAGCTGTGTGAGAGGATGAGTTAGGTACTATGAAGCATGGAGACCCATGCATAAGAAACCCTCAGAAGAGGGTTGTATGTGGCTATAGGGTGGCAGAACAGAAGGTACCCAGAGAAGGACAGTATAATAAGCAGATTTGTGCCTTACTCCCCGGGAAAATAGGGGAACAAGAAGGCCAGCAAGAGGAGGGGACAGGATCCAGGGACTGAGGCTTTTGGAATTTGAACCACTCAGAAACCAGGTCTATATGTGTTTGCCTACTTGACCTCAGAGCAGGGAAAGAGTCAGCACTTCTCCAGGAGAGTGCCTCTGCCCTGTGGAACATGTCAGGCCTCAGCAGAGGACAGAATGTAGGCGTCAGGGTAAGGAAGCCGGGGAGGTAAGCATGCTTAGAATTTCAGCCCAAGGTAAAGAGTGGGTTTCTTATCCAGAAAAATCAAGGACAGGGGGCTAGTGCCAAGCCAGCACATCCTTAACACCACCCTCGGGGCACAGTCCAGGCCACAGAGGAGAGCTCCCTGCAAGAGCAAGATGGCCCACCCTCTCTCCTTTGTGTTGAATGGGGAGGTCTGGCTCTTGCAGAGTCCATTCCCAGATCCTTTCCAAAGGAGCTGAGTTCACACCCCAGGAATCATGCTGACCTCTCATAGGTAGATCTTGCTTCCACCCATGGCTGTGTGTCGGAGTTTCCTTAGTGATGGACATGGGCGTGTGTTAGGCCATTCACACCATCTTTCTGGGAACCTTTGCTTAAGGAAGCAGGTTAGTTTGGTGATTTCACCAAGCCAGGTGGGATCTAAGGTAGCGGATCCCACAAGAACTGTATCTGAAAGCTGAAATTATATGAGACCAGGTATATGGAAAGTGGGAATTGCTATCTTTTTCTCCCTTTCTCCCTGTAAGAAGCCAAAGCAAGTCTACAGTCCAGATCATCAATGGTACAAGGAACAGGAAGAGGCCACTTCCACGGCTCCCAGCCAAGGGGAATTTTTTTTTTTCTGGGGGCAAGAAAGGAATGAGATGACTTCATGAAGCCCTACCAGGCCTCTCCCCCACTGATTTCTAGGTAACAAGGGACTGGAGGGGTCTTGGAACCCAGCCAGGGTGTCTAGAACTTCACACCACAGCATCAGCACACTTCACCAGTAGGTTGAGGCTCTGCCTCTAACACCCAAGCTTACTGATATTTGCATTGGTAGATTCTTCTCCATAACCCAAATCATTTTAGCCTCACAGAGAGGACCTTCCAAACCTTCGAAACCAGAATGGGAATGCGAGAACAAGCACATCTACTCTTGAAATGGCTCACCCCTTCTGGGCCTGCCTCCTTGCCTCTGCCAGTCTGCACTCCACGGTTCGGACGAGCTCAATGTCATTATTCCTCCAATTATTGAGCCCTAGATAGATGGCAGTCAACAGCCCAGTGACATTCAAGTGGCTCTTGGAGACCTTCTTAAGCAGCAGACAGGCCATTTATAGGACAGTATGTTGTAAAATATTTGTTGACACTGAAGCTCTTCTTCTAGTGTTGTCGTTGTTGTTGGTAATAATACGACAGTCTGGCTCTTCTTAGAGAACTGACAGCAGGAACATTCTTCAAAGACTCCATCCCTGGGAGACCAGCCCTCTTTTCCAGGTATCTCTTTTTCATTCCACTGGCAGTTTTCTTCACATGGGGGTCCACTCAAAAAGGTGGAGTACCTACCTGAAGTTCAGAAGACTACCTGTTCTAGGAACATAATATCTATGAATTTCTGTCTATATTCTCTATAAAACACAATTATAATATAAATGTATAAAGTGTAAAGGGTCTCTTCTCTCACTCCACCCTCCCTACCAGCAGCTTATGAACCGTGTTCCTGGTCCTTTGGCAGATTGGATCCTAGACACTAACCCGACCAAGAACACCCTCGATCCATGTAGCCTGTGTAGCCATGAAAGCCCTGTGCCAACAACAGGATGACCTAGGTGACAATCTCGATCTCCTCATCAGCCTTGTGCCCTTGACAACCCTTTTGGATTCTTGATTTCTTCAAAAGGTACATGACAATTGCTATGCTCTGAATGCCATGTCCCTCCGAAATGCTCATGCCGACATTCTAACCTGCAAGGTGATGGTGTTAAGAGGTGCAGCCTTTGGGAGATGACTAAGTTATGAGGCAGAGTCCTGGTGGTTGGGATTAGTGCCCTCCTCAAATGGACTGCAGAGAGCTTATTATCCCCTCTCCCGTGTCAGAAGGTGCCACACCAATGAGAAAATGTGCCCTCACCAGACACTGAATGTGCTGATGTCTCGATATTTTTTAGTCTCTGGAACTGCAAACTCTGAGAAATCAGTTTCTCTTGTTTATAAGCCACCCAGGCTGTGATATTCTGTCATAGCATCCCAAACAGATTAGGATAACAACAACATCTATTGTTCAAGTACCGTGGGGAAAGCAAATGAGCTAAGGATATACACTCCCAGGGCCAGGACACGGTCAGGGCTCAGCCAATATCCTTTGAATCCGAGTTGAAGAAGACTGGGATTCCAGAAGGCCTAGGGGAATGCATTCTCAACAGGCTGAGGACAGAGAATGGACAACTCTACACCTATTTAGACCCAGTCACCCACCAACAAGAGGAGACCCAGCTAGAAGCCCAGACACAGAATGTGTCAAATCCTAATATGTGGATTCTGTAAAAATCAACAATAGTCTTCCATGACTTCATTAAAGCAAACAACCCCTCTTATTTATCAATGCTATTCACCCCAAGTGAAGATGACAACAATCAATTAAATAAACAAATCAAGTTTAAAAAAGCTTAACTCAAGGCAGACGTGATTAATTTCCTCATCATTGATTGACATTAACTATGTTAGCCAGCTTTGCTATGGTAACAAGCAACCCTAAAATCTTCGTGGCTTATAACCACAAGCATTTATTTCTTGTTCACAGAGCATGTTGGCAGCTGTGGATATGCTCCATGAGTCTTCTCATTCAGGAACTTAGACGGAAAGGGCAGCCCCTAATTTGGGTCCTGCTGTTCTGACAATAGAAAGAACCAACAAAGAGGACTGGCCAAACATACCACGCTTCTGGTAGCTTCTGAACCGGCTCACACCCCATTGGTCCAAGTAAGTCACATGGTCTGGCTGACAAAGGAAGGATGGCACATAGGTGTGGGGGTAGGGGAGTAGGATATATTCTATTTTCAAAAGGCCACCAGAAATTATAGGGGAAAGGAAAGATGCATAATGCTCTTACGGGGAGGGACAGAGCATGTGGAAGAGGAATTCAACCCACCACAGTGGGGCCTGCCCTCCCCTTCTCGCTGTGCACACACCCACGTGAATTCATAGAGCATCCGCATAGGGGAGGGACTCAACGTTCTATTATCTTCGTTGTCTGGCGCCATCAGTGGGGTTGATCTGCAGGATGGGCCCTATCTCTAGGGTCCTCCATGCCGCAGGGTCCTCTATCCTAATCATCTGCATGCTCCCTCCTTTCAGCTCTCCTGCTGTCTCCTCCATGTCTGCCCTGCCCATTAGGACTTCCTTCCTTCTCACACTGGGTTCACCAAGATGACCTTTCCCTTGACTGAGCAGCAGATCTAAGCTATTCTGATGACCTCACCATGTCCAGTACTAACGCTGGACCCTCCTCCACCCCCAGGTGCCCATAGGCTCCAGGGCAGGGCCAGCGGCACCCGTCCAGCTATCCCTCCAGATGGGTGCCTGAAAAACAGAATTTCTGCTTCAGGTAATGCAGCTGCTCCCCTCTGAATAATGCATGCCGTGCACCGCACTGGACCAAGGACAAGCGGCTGAGAAATTGGGGAGCTTTCATTTGATTTCATTATTTTGCTTTTAGACCCAAGCGTTTGCTGTTGTCAGGCATTTCAAAGAGGACAAGACAACAAGGTGTTCTCAAACAAGCAAGGAAGGTCAGTCATCCTTGGGGGATGAAGGGACTGCAGCGGGGAGGGAGAAGCTGGGGCAGACCTCCCCACAAGCACAAGGGCCTGAAGGGGCACAAGAGCCACATGTGCTCTGCAGGGTCTGGGTAAACTAGAAGTCCTGAGTAAACAGATTTGGGGGCATGCTTATATGGAAGTGGAGACCAATGCCTCCATGTATATCACTTAGGTATAGGGGAGAGCCGGACACACGGGGAGCTCTGAGATGGTAATCAGGGATCACATTTCAGAGTCCAAAGCAAAGAATTGTGTTCAGCAAAGCAAATGGCCCTGGAATTTGATTCCAAGGAGCAGGGAAGCGTTCAAGCCAATGAACTAGCCCAGCTAGAGGTGAATGCTCCTGACTTGGTGTCCTGCTCCTTCCTGATCTGGGCTTTCCATGGGCCAGCCCTGCTATGAGATTGCCACTCTATCATGGCTGCTCCTACTTCAGGGATGGCAAACATACTTGCTCCAGCCCCGTGACCCCTGCACACACACGTTCTGCTCTAGTTTGGTGGTTCTCCCCTCCCTGCAGGACTGGGATTCTCGCTTACCTCTGTGCCTTGGCTCACATTGTGCTCCAGCTGGAATCAGCTCTACTCTCTGCCTACAGAACCAGGCACTTGCCATCCTTAAGATCAGCGCGTGTCCTCCTGCTATTTGAATACTTAGGCCCACACTGATCAATCCTTCTCTCAACTCCTATAATTACCTCCATCAATGGCCAGTTTGTATTATTATTATTATTAATAAAAAAATAATAAACCATTTAAAAGCATTTTCTCTCCAATCTTCACGCTGAGCACTATAGGGTACTCACAGGCACCTCAGAAGCCACTCTGGGGACCAGAAAAGGCTGAGGAGGTGGGTCAGCCTTCTGGGCCCACCCCCTTCACCTGCAACAGCTCAGCGCTGATCTGAGTGTTATCCTAGAGATTCACACATGATTTTTCTGTTTAAAACAGGATTGCACTATTGATTTGGAAGCCACTGCATTTTTTATTTCACCCTCACAAGAAGATTGTGGGCATGTAAGATTAGGTAATGTCATCCACATTTTGCAACTGAGGGACTTGTGGCTCAGAGAGAGACACAGCTAAGGGGAGACGGAGAATCCTACCTATGTCTCCTGAGGCTGAATCCAGTCTATTTGCAACCGGTACTTGGAAGTCCTTATCTCCGACTTAGTTGCTAAACATTTATTTATCCTGTTTATTTCCTCTTCACAGCCCCTCTTAGCCCCTCTTAGCTGGCCTGGCAGCAGGTATGCCCTTGGCTTTGATGGAGATGCAAGCCCTTACTTCACCTTGTGCCTTTCTCAGGCAACACATGCTTATGCACTGAGAGATTTTCAAGGCTGTGCTAGGGATCTAGATGTTTTATATAATCAGAGGGATCCTCTCCCTTTCTCTTGTTGTTGACATGGTTATGAAATCTTATTATTAGCTCAGAGGATTGGGTAATAGGACACGACCTTCACATTGCCACTGTTTTAAAGAGCTGCAGTGACCTGGAGAACAATCTGAGTGATGACGTAGTGATGCATCTGTCCTCTGCCTCTCTGGCCACCCTTACTCAGCTCAGGGACTGAGGTATTTCCATCAGGAGGAAAGATCAGGTTTCCTCTTGACCACTGTGGCCATGCTGTGAGGACACCATACTGTCCCTGCCTTTGGGACCCCAGGAGGAGGCAAGCCGGGGCCACCTTCAGGTAGGGGAAGAAGCAGAAGCTGTGGGCTGACTCATAAAGGAGGAGGAAAAAAAAAAGAAAGAAAGAAAAATCAAGGTAAAATTGTTTCCAAATTGAATGTTTTTCACTATTTTCAGTGCGGTGTCTGCAGTGCACCAAGATGATTCCCTCTCAGGGGTTTCAGAAAAGCTGTAAATAGAATGAATTGCTTTTAGGGACATACTCTGGTAGCTCACTTCTCAAGAAAATATATGCTAATGCATGTAGACTATCATTATTGGGGAGACCTATGTACCGACTCTTTTATGTCTATGAAGAGTGGGTTTCTGATTGCTAGCATTTTGCCAAAGTCTCTGTCATGCGTGGGCTGAATATCTAGCAGAAAGAGGCGGACTCAGTCAGGGCTCCATGCTGTGTCTCTCCTAGGCCAGGGTTGGAGGGGGGTCTTGGTTTGCGGAGAAGTTTCTTATGAAATGAGGAACAGAGAAAGTACATCTTTGACTAAGAACCCAAATAACAACCGATCCATTCCAGATTCACCTGCAAATCTGGAACTTCAGGGCTGTTTAGGGTAAGGCAGAACCCTTCCAGGTGTACACTTTGGTCCCACAGGGTGTGGTGCCACACCCAGCCACAGGGTGGCAGCACCTGCCACATGCCCCTAAACCGTCTCTCCGACCATTCCAGAGTATTTTTGTGGGGTGGTTTTCCCTCGGCCCAGCCAGCCTCTTCTGCATTTTCTTCTGCTATGGCAAAGTGGGTTAAACAGCGCTCAGCTTTAAGAGGAACACAGCCAACAAATGAGATATCAAACGCAGCTTCCCGTGTAAGAGCTCAGACTCCGGCGGGCACACGCGTCGGCACTCTGCTGGAGCTCCCTGGCTCTGCAGCCAGCTTCATTTAGGATTCATAAATACTTTTGCGCACTCCCGCACACACAGCCGCCAAAGGAATTTCATTCTGTATCATCTGCATTCAAATGCAACAAAGGGGAAAAATGTGGACGTTAAAAAGAAAGAGAAGAAGGAAGAAACTCTAAAGAAAATCTGGGGTTCTGAGTGGTGGGTGTTTGTACATGACTTGATGAAGGGTCTCCATCTTTCTGATGAAGCTTGACCTCGGCTTCGGTTCACCTGTAGCTTGGGGAGTGAATGCAGCCTATACCCGCTGCTGCTGGTCACCTTGGCCCAAGACACTTCAGAATGGGGGATAGGATGTTTTGTGAAATTGGCACCGACTTTGGCTATATGTTGGCTCTGAAGTCCTCCTGGCAACCTGCCAGAGCTCCTAGGAGCCCGAACCTTTGAGTTTCAACTTGAGCCTCAGGCAGCAAAACCAAATGCCTCTGGGAAGGAGGCTGAGGAACCTAAAGGTCTGAAGCTGGCCAGGGGATATGGCTGCTCAGCTTAGAGGAGGGAGCGTCTTCTCCAGCTAGTTATTACCACCTGGGAATTGCTGTCAGATCTCCTAGTATATCAAAAGAAATGAGAATCTATGAGTTTTGTTTTTAAGTACATAATCTGATTCTCAAGTGATAAGTGCTAATTAAAAAAATAATTAAATACCATGCAGGTCAAACAAAATAATTCCAACAGGTTACACCTTGTATCGATTGTACCCTAAACAACCTCATCTATCAAAGACTTACCTTCTCTGGTTGTATGAAACTCATGATCTAGGCCCCGTGACTTGCCAGGTGTGATATTTTTTTTTCTTTTGTGCCTTCTTCTCCAGCTTTGCATTGTTTGCTTGACAAGACTGTATGCATTTCCAGGGCAGGAACAGGTCTTCTTTTCCCCAATAGTTCCCAGCTGAGAGTAGCTCAGCAATTTTTAGTGAATTATAACCTAACCTACCTCATTCCATGAAGGATTTGAAGGAACCTACAAAAACTCAAGGTACAGAAAAATTAAATAAGTAGTTGAGAGGATCAGAGTTGAATACTTGGACTAGACCTTGAACCGACAGCCTCAAAGGGATGGTGCTTGTGTGAGTTTCCTGGGGGTGATATCCAAATGTCTTCCTCAGATTATATACAGAGCCCTGAGGCTTGAGCAGGTGCCTGGCGCCCGGAAAGGTTCACAAATGGATCGTGGTATGGATGAAGAACAAGGTGAGTGACATGGCCCTGGAGAAGCAGCCCTGTGGACTGTAAGGCAGAGAGATGAGATTATGAAACCCAAGGTCCACCTGGAGCTGGGAACCAGAATAGTGAATGGCAACCTCTCTGTTGAGTCTCTTTTGGTTGTGACAGAAATAGAATTAAAGCTGGCTTAGGCAAAAAGAAAAATGTGCTAGAAGAATATAGAATATCTTCCAAGCCATTGAGAAAGAAAGGATTCATTTGGACTCTCAGAAAAATCTGAACCAGATATCTTGTCACGACTCTCTGTGCATGTTTCACACCTGCCTCCTCCTTGAGTGTGGCTTTATTTTCTTTCCCAGCAGACGGGCTCCCTCCTTGCATCAGGGAACAGAGCTGCCAACAGCCTCTGTGCCTCACATCAGCAGCTTCAGGCCCAGAGAGAGAACTGCTTCCCGCTCCTTCTCATTGCAGGATTAAAGCTCTGGAGTCGGTTCTGAATGCCTTCCTGGAGTTCAGAGGCCCCCCCAGAGCCATGTCAATCAACTTTGAAGCCATGAGAGAAAGTGGCCTTGATGTTCCTCACTTTGGAAAGACACCCATATACAGAATGACACCGCAGCCTTTATTCAAATCACATGGTTCATTTGGGGGAAAAACATTTCCAAGTAGATGGGGACACTTCCTAGAAGGGAAGGGGGCTGGCAGATCACACAGTCCCTGGAGTTTATATAGCCCTTGGCTTTAAATGGCTTCTATATGTACTATCTCATTTGATTTGTCCCTCAAGAAACTCTGTGAAGAGTGTAGGGTGTTTGTGTGTCTATGATTGTTCCCATTTTACTGGTGGAAAAAATGAGGCTCAGAGGAACCAGGCAACTTAACCAAGGTCACGTAGCTTTTAAAAATGGCCATCTACGATTCAGTCTGAATCTTTTTCTTTTCTTTCTTCCTTTCTTTTTCTTTTTTTCTTTTTTTAATTTCAACACCAGTGTTTATTTCCTTATATAGGAGTTGACTAGTAAGAATGTGACTTTCTAGAAAAAGAATCTACTAGTGCTTGATCTTGCATCCCTGCATGAGGAAAAGCCGTGGCTGGTGGATACCTACCATGCCGGGGCTTCTTAGCCCCTCTGTGGTTTTCATGGAGACCCATGCAGCTGACTTCAAGCATCTTCTGCTCTCAGTTTAAGGATTTTGTTGTCTATCCCACACCTACATCCAAAGATTCCAGATTCATCCCCACCCTGCTCCTGATTGTAATGTGGCTCCCTTCATCTTTTAGTGAGTGGCATAACCCTCCAGGGAGTACTCAGACCATGAAAGTAGGGTATTTGGCATCTTCTGCCCACAGACGTCAAGTCTCCTCAGCTCTGTCTGCAGAAGACCCTCTTGGATGCACCATGCCTCATGGCCTCTCCTGCTTTTGAGGCAGATCATGAATATGAATCTTTCTTTTATCTTGCGTGTCAATGCCCAGAGATGTACTGGATCTCATGGATTTGAGTTGGATCAGCCAGGCCCCGTGTCCAAGCTGCCTGAGTGCAGTAGGAGCAGCATACTAAAAAGAAAGAATTCCTCTTGACACCAGGATGGTATCACTGCCAAAGGCATTGATGATCCATTGAAGATGTGGGATAGGATAACACACTGAAGGACCCAGTGCAAGAAGAAGGCAAGTTAAGTTTTGATTTCCCCTCTTGGATGGACCCTACCCCTCTATCCCACCATGGCTTGCTATTCCATAGGTTCAGTCTCATTCATAATTCAATGACCCACATGGCAAAAAAAAAAAAAAAATTAGAAAACTTCTTTTGCCTTCTTCAGGAGACCGGGGCAGAGGTGGCTTACAGCTATTCATCCATGCAAGGAAAGCTACCTCTGCTTCAGCCCACTGGAAGAGACAGGGCCATGGCCTCTCTCATTCCCGTTTGGCGACTTCCCTAAGGGTGACATAATAAATTCTCTGACCTCATCAGAGAAGAAAAATACAGTTTGGATGAGGTAAATTGATGCCAACCCAGTCTTTCCAGCAGCTCTAATCATGACAAACTTCTGCCTTAGAGATTTTGCTTTCTCAAAAGGAAATAAGGGCACTTTTATGTTGGTGATGAAGATAAATATATGGGGCTCTCTGCAGTATTGGAGAAATTCCCATACTCCCTTCTCCTCTCCTCTTTGCCCAATGAAAATTCCTCCATTTTCCCCATGCCCCACCCCTCATTACGGATCAGCATCCACTTATCAGAGAGAACATTCTGCCTTTGTTTTTTGGGGGGAATTGGCTTACTTCACTTAGCATGATATTCTCCAACTCCATCCATTTGCCAGCAAATGCCATAATTTTATTCTCTTTTAATGCTGAGTAATATTCCATTATGTATATATACCACAGTTTCTTAATCCATTCATCTATTGAAGGGCATCTAGGTTGGTTCCACAGTTTAGCTATTGTGAATTGAGCTGCTATAAACGTTGATGTGGCTGCCAGATTTTTATTTATGAAGCACCAACTGTGTGCTGGGCTTGTATTAGATGCTGGAATACAGCAATGAATGAGACAAGGAAAGATTTCTAAGGAGAAAGATGAACAATAAACCAGTACATGAAATACATGCAAAAGGTTATTACAGATTGAAATAAACGCTCCAAAGGAAAAAGTGATATAGAAAGTGATTGGACTGTGTGTGGGTGGGTGGGGGGGTAACTTCAAAATAAAAAATATCTTTTGAAAGAGGTGATATCTGAGCTGAAATTTATGGATTAGAAAAGCCGGTCATGCAAAAAGATAAAGAGGAACACTGTTGGCAACAGTGGTATGCTGGTAAATGTTTTACAGCTGGCTCTCTGGGGGAAAAGAAAGCCCTGACTTGTAGTGTTTGCCGGTCTCCATGATGTAAATACTCCCACATTGCCATTCTAAATCTGCCAACCCAATATCATGGCACAGACTGGGGAGGAGATTGCACAGTGGCGTGTCACTAGCCGATGGGAGCTGCCCCCAGCACACCACTCTTTGGCAGTTACCTGGCCATACCAAGGGGCTAGTAGAGAATGGGTCCTGATCAATGCGAGGTGGTGAGACAACCAGACTGATGGGACCAGAAAGAGTTCCCTGGGACTAACAGGTGGGTATCAGGGGTTGGTCCCTTCAGACCCAACCACAACATACTATGTGGAAAATGCCCCACTCCGTTTAATATAAAAAACACCATGCATGATCCTTCTTGATCGCATTTTAAAACCAATGTTCCCATACCACCCACCTAGATATTTTCTACTTAATGTAGAATGTAGAATTTCATATGTGTATGGGTGCATTGGTGAATAAGGCATAGTGTTGGGTTATAAAAATGAGAATTACAGCGTCCCTGTCCCCATGCCACTAACAGTCTGATAGAGAAACAGGAAGCAGGGAAATAAAACTAACAGTTATTACATTATACACCACTTACATAAATTACGGAAAGTTCGTGTGTGTTTTCTATGATAGAAGAATGGACTTTTAATATTTGATGTGACACAGAATTTTCATGAGAGACTGCCGCAGTCTGGCTGGGCACAAAATCACGAGCCACCACACAGCTTGTAGATTCAAACAGCAACTCTTTATTCCCGAACTCACACCAGCCGTATACGAACACGTTCTGGGGAAATCCACGTTCTCTGCCCAAATCCACGTTCTCTGCCCAAATCCACCTCCACTGGGCTTCTGTCTCCCAAAATATACTGTCTGAATCCCGTGAGAACTCAAGGGGAACTCAAGGCAGCAGGATACGCCCTATTCCCAGCAGGAATAATCGTAAACCTTAAACCTGGAACCTAAACTGGGAACGCCCTAAACCCGATTATGTTAAACTGGGAACACCCTAATCCGCCCTGGTCCTTGAGCAAGGTCAACTACATTCAATGTCACTGCAAAATGTCAGCAACATGGGGTACGCTGGCAAGGAAATTGTCATACCTACTTGGCTAATGGCTCCCAGCAAGAGACTGAATTTGTGGACCAGATTGATGGTTTTGTTTGGTTCAGGTCAAGGAAAGGATATCAGATAAGAATTGTTCTTATTACTCTTTTGATGATCACATTTTTTTACCCATCAGGGAGGCTTTGGGAGGGACCAAGGAAGTCAGTTTGTCAGTTACCTGGCCATACCAAGGGGCAAGTAGAGAATGGGTCTAGAACCTAGAGAGACAGGTGCTATCCAAGGGTTTTCAGTCTGTAAAATGCCTTAGCAGTACCCAGAGCTTTGGGAGTGGATAGTACCCCTTCTACTTGGTATGCAGATGCTATAATTTGCAACATGAAGTTTACATAAAAGGGATTGTTCTCTCTGATTGGCATTTGGGGGATGGTCCCTAATGACAAGTGCCTCCTTTGCAAAGCCAGCCAATAACCTTCCAGTGCCTGGCCTTTTCAAGCCACTTTGTCAGAGGCCCTACAAAGATGTATTGATTTACCTTGTGACAACAATAAAGAGTTTGAGTTCCTGGCAGGAAAACCAGAGGAGAAATCCAGCAGGATTGTAAACCTTGGCCCAAAGCTTAGGAGAGATGTCTGGGCCGGTTGTACACCCGGAAGGAATAGTTGGATCCTTGAGAGAGAGATTATTTTTCCAATTCTAAGTGAAAGAATAACAGCACTTAGGAGTGAAAGGCTAACAGCAGAAAGGGGAAGAGAACATATTGGAATATTGACATTGAGGCAGAGAGGAACCAGAGAGGGAACTGGGGAAAAGATGTTAATCCACTAGAAACAAATGAAGAGGAAACCCTGGGAATAAAGCATTTCACAGAGGAGGGCAGGGCCAGGAGGTTCAACTGTGGCCAAGAAGTTATGATCTCAGAATGGAGAAAAGGCCGTGGAGGCCGGGGATGAAAAGTGTCTCTCTTCATTTTAGTGGCAGCAATTTCAGGAACACTAACTCTGGGGGATTAAATTGTCTTTTTAAAAAAATCTATTAGCTCATCTGTTCCTTATAACAAATATGACTCTGATCCAGATACTGAACCCAAATCTTCCTCTTTCTGTGTATTATACAGGGTCCCTCAGTCAGTGTGGGGCCAAAGCAGGACTGCAAGAAAGGAGTGAGGGGTGAACCTGTCATCAAGGTAGATCCCTCACTGTTCAGTTGAGCAGTCATTTTGGGATTTTTTTTGTTGTTGTTGTTCTAGGATAAGAATGATGGTGAATGTTTGGGGCTGCTAGACCAGAAAGATTGGGTATCAAGAGAGATGAAAAGTGGGAGAGGAGATGAGGATCAAGACCAAATGTGGAGGGGCATGTCATGGCAAAAAAGGGCCAAAGAGGCAGAAGATATTTTGAGCCAGAGAAAAAGAATTTGAGGAAGGCCCTGTTGTTTGATGAGGAAAACACAAGATCATCTTCTGAGGCCAAGAGGGCCACCTTGGAGAGGAAAGGAGAAGAGAAAGACGAGGGGAAGGAAAGTCGATGTGGTCATCTGCCTGATGACCTCCAGATGCCCTCTCATATTCCATTAGTGTCTCTGGAAGGACTCAGAGACTTTTTTCCAGAGTAGCTGCCTTTTGACGTTGGTTGGTGTTCTCTGGAATAATCGTGGTGTATATAATGCCACCAGCCCTGGACCTGATTCTGCCCTCTGAATTTTTCTCAGCCCTAGGTCAGGAACTCCAACGGCTCGACGTTGTACGTGCAAGTCACACTTGCACGTACTGAAACTCTCAGGGAATAAAAACATCCTAAAATAATCGAATCTCAAGTGTTGAAAAGAGTGCCCCGATCTAATTCTTGAATTCCCTTTATAACATCTGCACCAAGTGCCCTGCTTATCATTTCCTGTGACAAGGCACCTACTGCTTCTTTAGGCAGCCTGTTCCATTTTTAGGCATGTCTAATGGACATAAAATTCTCCTTATATTTGTCTTAGATCTGACCTCTAGGCAATTCAGAATACAGAAATAAATTGGCCAATTCCCGTTCCCCTGGGAGTGATTGTCAAAGATTTGAAGAGAGCCATCATGTGCCCCTCTGTTTTCTGTGCTTCGGGGAGCAAACCAACCAAAATCTTCCTGTTATTTCTGGGCTTCTCAGCATCACATCCGCGCTCTCCAGACACACCCCCAGATTCCAGCGTGGTGGTCGGTGTGGCTCAGCTGAGCCCACCTTCTAGTTCTGCCTCTTCGTTGGCAGCTCTGGTCCTTGACCACAGTCTCTGCATCTGGTTCCTGCTTTCTCAAGTCCATCGTGAGCACTGACTGCTGTCAGATTAATCATTGTAAACATGGCCTTTTACAGGTCACTGCCCTTGTCAGAGAAACTTCAGCGGTTCTTCATTTACTATGAGACAAAGTCCAGATCTGGCATTAAATACCCTCCAAAATGAGAAATTTTGATATTTCTCCAAGCCCTTCTCTGTTCTCAAAATTCCCCTCCAACTGGGTTGACTCACATCCCCATTTATTAAGCTATTTGTTCATTAAAGAAACAACTGTTAAACTGGGAGCAGTGGTGCACACTTGTAATCCCAGCAGCTCGGGAGGCTGAGTCAGGAGGATTGCAAGTTCAAAGCCAGCCTCAGTAAGTTAATAGGCTCTAGGCAACCTAGTGAGAGCCTGTCTCAAAATAAAAAGTAAAAAGGGCTGGGGATGTGACTCAGTGGTTAGGAACCCCTGGGTTCAATCACTGGTACAAAGAAAAAGAAAAACACAACCATTGAGTGTCTATTTTGTGCCAGGCATTACAATTACAGTAGGTTAGGGGGATCTAAAGATGAGTGAGGCATGGCCTTTCAGAGTATGCTTTCTGAAAAGTGAGTCTACAAACAATTCAGGTTATTAAACACAGCAAAAACACAATTGCTAAATGTCATACCAGGGAAGGAAGTGACCCGCTCTTCTCGGTGGACAGGAAGATTCACCAAGAGGGTGATGTTTGAGCTGGGACTAGAAGGATAAGTACAAAGTGTGCAGTTAGTAAGGCAAGACAAAAATATCATAAGAAACAACATCTGAACATTGTTCTAAAAAGTTCAAGTTGTCTAATATTTCAAGGGCGTATGTCTAACATTTCAATGTGGGAGAAAGCAGTTGGTATGCTGGAAGACTTTTTAAAACAATTATTTATGATGAACATGTATTAATTATGCATGCTGATGGGGTTCAGTGTGATACTTCCACACATGCATACAGGGTGCACTGATCAAAGTCAATCTCCCCTTATCACACATACACCTTCCCAACCTCTGTTAATCACTATTTTATACTAAGGTAAAACACTTTTTAACAAGTAACTCGGCAGGGCAGGAGTGGGGAGCTCTAATTTGTATCACCTGCCTATTTCCACAGTGTAAATGTCCCCACCATTGTGACATCGATGAACTAAGAGCTAGGAAAAAAACATATCAACAGAAAGCAGATAATGACCTCATCAGAAAATGCTTTTTATATGTTAGGGAGTTGGGATTTTTATCCTGTGGGATTATGGAGAGCTCCTGAAAGCTGTAAGGCTAGATACTGACAAACCAGCTTGCCTTATGCAAAACTGGTGAGAGCTAGGCGCATGTGGATGAGGGTGGAGTTGGAGAATAAGTGGTTGAAATTGGGGGACAGTTAAGACACTGGTTCTTAATTTTGACACATGCCACACATTAGAATTTCCTGTGAAATTGAAAAAAAAAAGAAGAGTTGCACCCCCAACCCCAACCCTGAGATTCTGATTACATCCACCTGGGCTGGGCCCAGCCTTTGGTAGGTCTGCAGTGCCTCTCGGGGATATTAATATACAGCACAGGTTGCAAAACACTGCATTAGGAGACTATTGCTGTGAAGTGTTTTCCCTTTATTCGATTTCATGTTCTGCCTTGGGAACAGCTCCAGCTCCCCCTTGAAAAGCTCTTCATTGTCTGGATCCACCCTGTGGCGGGCCTTCCTTTCAGACCCAGGCTCCTGTTTCCCTCTCCTGCAGGCCTTTGTAGTGCTTTGCTTGCCCAGCTGGCCTCACTTAGAAGCCAATTAACCAATGCCTTTGGTTTCTCGCCTGGCTGCTATGAGACACCCTGGCCACTCCCACACCAGGACCTGGGCACCAGAACCACACAGCAGGGTCCTAAGGAAGTCCTCCTCAAAGAAGAGAAGGGACAGAAGGCCCGAGGAAGGGAAGATGAGCATCCTCGTGAGCGCGGTGGCTTTGAAGGTGGCGGGGAGCTAATGGTAACGTAGAGATGATCATGAGCTGCCGAGGGTTTACTGGGGGCCACTCTCGATGTTCTGCATGCACTTGTTTAAATCTCCAGCAACTTTACACGTAGGTACTGTTATTACCACTCCTTTTTTGATATATGAGGAAACTGAATCACTGAGAAAATCCACAACTTATCGTCAACAGCTGGGAAGTGACTCAGGCTGCGGCCTCACTCTCCTCCTGGAAGATGGGGGTAGGACAGAAAGTTCAAAGCTTCTAATCAGGCTTTGATCCTTCTGGTGACAAGCCCCCACTCAGGCAGGCACCCACCAGGACACAACTCATTAGAACCCCAGGCCCTTTAATCACCCAGGAAATTCCAAGGGACTAAGATCTTTGTATTAGGAACCAAGGTTGAAAAGTAAATATTAGAGACAAAAGATGCATCTAGCGCCCCAGTTAGGAAATTAGGAGGATCTTAGGAGCTCTGTGCCAGGAACTGTAGGCAGAGGACAAATATACATTTCTTACTATATCATGTGATATCACACCAAGGAAGTGGATTATTCCCTGAAAGAGGGGACTGATCAGTAATATCAAATACTGTCAGGGGCACAGGAGAATAAGGACAGACAGGTAGTCACTGGACCTGACCATAAAAGTCACTGGGGACTTGTCAGAGGACTTTCAGTGATGCAGTGAAATAGCAAAAGTGCAGGCTGTGATTTGTGGGGCATGTGAGAGGCGGTATGTACACACACACACACACACACACACCTTCGCTCCATTCACACCACATACACGTGTGTATAGATGGTATGTATGTATAAGTTTAGAAAAATTAGAATTAAAAATATATACATTGAAGCTTAGCCATGAGAAACACATTGGAGAGTTTTAAAGTGGAACTCAGCAATGAAGAAGAAGTGTGGAGGATTTTTAAAAATGTTTTTGCTTGTTTTATTAATTGATTTTTTAAGATGGGAGAGACTTGAGAACATTTAGATCAAAGGAAAAGAAACAAAAGAGAATAAGTTGATCTGGAGGGAATTGAACAGAAGGAACAAAGGTCCAAAGGAGCTGCCAATGACAAACCTTGGACAGGAGGGTCTCGTACTTAGAGATGATTAGCAAGTTCCCCTCCCCATGTGGGTCTAGACCCGGGTGGGGTTCACTCACACCTCACACTCTCCTTATTCTTTGTGACATGGAAAGCCGAAGGCACTGGAAAGCGTGATTAAGAAACAGGTTGTTGTGAAGTTCCTTCCGTGGTAATACTGGGAGTGCATTCTTCAGGAACCAGAGGAAAAGTTCTCTCAACAGAATTGAAAGTTCAGGCCATATTGGAAACTGCAGATTTCCCATGACGTCCATCCTGGTGGTTGTACGATTTCCTTCTGCTCTACTCAGCCATGCATGTTTAGAGGCAGGGAATGGGGACTGGAGATTGGATTTGGAAAGAGTGCCACATTAAAATGTAGCAGTGAAGAAGTTAATATTGCAAGTAAATAATTCAAATAGCAAGAAGGAAAATGTAGTTGATAAACGAAAAAAAAATGGGGAATCTAAGACACTAGAGACATCGATGGGAGTGAAGAGCAAAATTGGCAAAGAAATAGACAACAGATTTAAAATTTTCACACTAAGAAGCAAGCAGATGATAAGCAGTAGGTTCGATGTGGTCATCTAAGAATGGGAGCAATGTTCATCCAAGTAGAGACAGTCAAGGAACTTAGAAGATATTGTATTAGATGAATACTGAAATAGCATTCACATATCAAAGAAAATATTCAGTCTTTGGTGTTTTGGGATTGGCTTATTTCGCTTAGCATGATATTCTCCAACTCTATCCATTTACTGGCAAATGCCATAATTTCATTCTTCTTTAAAGCTGAGCAATATTCCATTAACTATAGATACCACATTGTCTTTATCCATTCATCTCTTGGTGGGGGGACGTGCACTAGGGAAGAATAGAGTTACTTTAGATTAGGTAGAGGGGAGTGAAGGGAGGGGAGGGGATATGGGGATAGGAAGGATAGTAGAATGAAACAGACATTATTACATTATTCTACAACATGTACAATCAGAAAAATGAGAAATTATACCCCATTTAAATATATCAAAGTGCATAAATGCATTCTACTGTAATATATAACTAATTAGAACAAATTTTAATTTTTTTTAAAAAAAAGAATGCTGAAATAACACAGCAAGGTAGGACTCAGGAGAATTCTATAAATGCCTATGCAAATGTGGTTATACACATCCCAGGTATCCACGTAGAACCGTGGCTGCTATCAGGGTCCACTCAGCTCCCCTCCGCTACCCCACACCAGGGTCCCACTCTCCTTTTTCTGCCCCTTTAACTGAAACCATATCCACTCTGCTGCTCGGCTCTCTCTCCAACTCTGGCTGAAGAGTGAAACAGCCTCCCCAGTTCCCATGTCCCTGCAGTTCCTGAAGACAGGCCCATAGGCCCTTTTGGTTCTGAGACTTTTATTGCTGATTGCTGTCACGTATCGAAGTGGAAGTGACAGCTACCGAAGGTAGGAAGCTGCAGTTTCCAGAGTCGTACACCATTCTCTCTGGCATTGTCTCCAGGTGTATTTTCTGACTCCTTTCTGGAAGGCAGAATGGAAGTCACATGGGACTTTGCATTGCCAAGAGCGGGGCTTAGCAAACCATCAGGCACCCTGACCCTTTACCTGAGGAAAGACCGGTCTCTACCTATCTTATGGTACGATTTATAAAAACAGGGAAACTTCTAAAATATAACAGACCCTTGTGTTCCCACAACTGGAATTGAACAGTTAACATGCTGACATATTTGTTTTGGTTCTACTGTTTTAAAAGAAAGTATTTTTAATACTATTTTTTTAGTTGTAGATGGACACAATATCTTTATGCATTTATTTATTTATTTTTATGTGGTGCTGAGGCTCAAACCCAGTGGTTCTACGGTCGATTGTTTACTCTCACATGCAGAAGCAAGAAAGAGGCATGTGCTCTACCAAGGGGCAAGTGCTCTACCACTGAGCCACAACCCCAGTCACTGAAATATTTTAGATACAGGCCATGCCCCACCTGTATCCTCCCCCATCTCTCAGGCCCACAATATCTGATAACTTGAGGTTGGTGTAATTTATACCAAATTGTGTTCTATGGTTTTACTGTTTATGTGTTTATCTATAAATAATACATATCCTATTGCAACTAATTTTCTTCACTCGACTTTGATTTTGAGGTTTATCCATCTTGATCTATGGGGCTCCAGGCCATTCATTGTAATTATTGTACAGTATTCCACTGTATGAATAAACCAGTTTGTTAGTCCCCTGAGGAGGGCAATTTGTTTTCATTTACTCATTATTACAAGCAGGGCTGTGTGGAGAATCTTTGAACTTGTTTCCTTGTGCACATGCCGGACATAGCCATGTCTAGAATATGCACAGGACAGACACTAGAAAGGACATTGCCATGTTTCGTGTACAGAAGGGCGTATTTATATTTTTAGGAAACCATTTTTCCAAAGTGTTTGCAAAATTACACATCCCCCCCTGCAAATGTGTGAGAGAAGAGTTCCAATAGCTCCAAATCCTTACCAACATTGGGTGTTGTGTCTTTTTTAATTTCAGTCATTCTAACCGGTACAACGAAAGTATCTCACAGTGTGGTTTTAATTTGCAATTCTCCGATGCCTAATGGTGTTGAGAATCTTTTCAGGTAGCTGTTAGTCATTCATGTATATTCCTGTGAAACATCTGTTGATTTTTTTTTTTTTTTTGCCAATCTTTTTATTGGGTTGTTGCCTCTCTTAAGCTGGTGTAAGTTCTTTACATACTCTGGATTATAACAAGCCAAACTCAGAAAGTCGAGGGTCAAATGTTTATTTTCACATGCAGAAGCCAGAGAGAGAGAAAAGGGTTGGGGTTCTGATGAAAATAGAAGGAAGACAATAGAGGGAGGGGATGAAGAGGAGGAAGGAGGGAGCATGGGGTAGTACTAGGGAATGAACACACTGAATTATGCTACATCCATGTGCAGATTTACCACAGTGAATCCTGCTTATATGTGTGTAATTACACAGCACTAATTAAAATAATAATAAAAATAGTAATAATAATAATAATAATAATAGAAGGGGGATAGGTAAAGCAAGGGAAAGGGAAGTGGGGAAGGGAATGAGATAGATCAAATTATGTTATGTGCATGGTGAATATAGCAAAATGAAAACCATTATTATGTATGATTATAATGCACCAATAATTTTTTTAATTCCTTGAAAAATTATAAAATACATGTATTGGGAATATATTTTTCTATTCTGTGCTTACAGTTTCGTTTTCCTAATGAAAAACAGAAGTTTTGAATTTTAAATTATTAACTTTTCCCTTTAGGTCTTTTGCTTTTTGTATTTTATCCAAGAAATCTTTCATGACTTGAAGATTTTCTCCTACATTTTTTGTCTAAAAGATTTATGATTTAAGTTTAAGTAATTTATGTTTATAATATGAACTTCCTATGTTTAGGTCTATGATCCATTTTGAGATAGTGTTTGTGTGTGTGTGTGTGTGTGTGTGTGTGTGTGTGTGTGAGAGAGAGAGAGAGAGAGAGAGAGAGAGAGAGAGAAAGAGAAAGATGAGGTAATAATTGACTATGACTGTTTTCCCTGAAGTAATTCCATATCTTTTGTTGAGAAGACTTTTCTTTCTTCATTGATTTGTCACCTTTATTGAAAAGCAGTATAGCCCATATGTGAAGGCTTCTTTCTGGACCCTCTATTCTTTTTTATCAACCCTATGAATATATCCATATTCAAATGCCTCTATATTACTATCATTTTATAGTGAGCCTGAAAATCAGGTACCATAAATCTTTCATGCCTGTTATTTTTAAAAACTAATTTGAATAGTCTAGATTTTTTTTTTTTTTTTTTGCATTCCCATACAAATTTTAGGATCAAATCGACCATTTCTTAAGAAAAAAAAAAAAAACTATTTGGACTTTGATTGAATTGCTTGAGCCTATAGATTAGATTGAAGACAAAAGACTTTAACGATGTTGAGTCTTTTGATTCTCCATGAACATGATATGTCATGCTATTTATTTAGATCTTAAATTTCACTCACAATATTTTTTTGGCTTAACCATACTAATCTTGCACATATTTTACTACATATATTTTACATATTTTCATACTTTATACTAATGATTTCTTTTACTTTCAAATACTTTATACTAACATAAATGATATGATTCCTTTCACTTTTAGATAATTTATAATCAAAATAGAAAAGGACAAGTAATATGTGTATTTTCCTCTTACATCTTATAAATTTGTTGAAGTCACTCATTTATTTCATCTTTTATTGCAGATTCCTAAGAATTTTCTATGTACACCCTCATGTCATGTTCAAATAAACTCCTGTTTAAATCCATATGCCTTTATTTATTTTAAGAAACTACTTTTAGCTGCTTATTTTAGTTGAATTAAATTTTACAAAACATATAACTTAGTGCTTTAAAACATATGACTCAGTGACATTTAATATTTTCACAAAGTCATGCAAGCAATACCTCTACCTAGCCTTGAAATATTTTAATCAACCCAAAATATAACCTTTTACCCACTAAGAAATTATCTCCAATTGCCTAACTCATCCACCTCTCCCTAGTTCCTGGCAACCACTAATCTGTTTCAGTCTCTATGAATTTACAAATTATGGATATTTTGTACAAGTGGAATTTTTATGACCTTTTGTGTCTGACTTTTTTTTCACTGAGCATAATTTTTCTGAGCTTCATCCACATTGAGCATGTATCAGTATATCATTTCTTTCTATGGCTAAATGATATTTGTGTGTCTGTGTGTGTGTACATGTGCATCTGTGTGTGTATTACAATTTTTTCTTCATTCTTCTATTGATAGAAGCTTGGGTTGTTTCTACATTTTAGTTATTGTGTAAAAGTATTTCGATCAACAATCATGGTTTGTGTGTGGGGGGGGTTCTTTCGGGGGGAGGTGTTATTTGGGATATATATCTAAGAATTAGAATTGCTGGGTCATATGGTAACTCTATGCTTAACTTTTTGAGGAACTGCCAAACTGGTTTTCACAATAGAAGCACAATTTTACATTTAAACCAATGCATAATTGCAGCAATGCTCAAATGTTCCAGTTTCTCCATGTGCTTACCAATATCTTTGTAATTTTACATCTGTTTTATTATAACCATCCTTGGGTTTGAAGCAACACCTTATCATGGTTTTGATTTTCCTTTTCTTTGTAGCTGATGATATCAACCATATTTTCTTTTTGCTTTTAAATATAAAATTTTCAACTTTGTTAGAATATAATTAGAAAATAAAATTTATATATATATTTAAAGTGTACAATGTGATTATTTGACATATGTATACATTGTGAAATGATCACCACCTGAAAGTTAACACATCATTTCCTCACATTTTGTTATTCCACATATACAGTATAGTATTGACAACTCCCCACCATGCTGTACATTAGATCCTTGGAATATATTATCTTATAACTAAAAATTTGCACCCCATGACCACATCTCCTAATTCCCCCCACACTCCAGCCCTTGGTAACTACCATTCTACACTCTGCCTCTATGAATTTGACATATGGTTACCATATATCAATCATACCATTTCCTTATCTGGTTTATTTAACTTAGTATAATGCCCTCTGTGTTTATCCATGTTGTCACAAATGATAGTATTTTACTCTTTTTTATGAATATTGCGTTTGTGTGTGTGTGACATTTTGTTTGTCTACTAATCCATTGCTGGACACGTAGGTTATTTCCATATCTTGGCTGTTGTGAATAATGTTGCAATAAACAAGGAGTATAGATGTCTTTTCAAAAGAGCAGTTTTGTTTCCTTGGGATATATATATCCAAAAGTGGGACTGCTGGATCAAAGGTAGTTAGATTTTTAAATTTTTTGAGGAATTTCATTCAGTTTTTCATAATATTTGGGCCAATTTACATTTCCACCCATAGTGTACCAGGATCCCTTGTTCTGCATGTCCTCACCACCATTTGTTATCTCTTCTTAAATAGCCATCCTAACAGGCATAAGGTGACATCTCATTGTGGTTTTCATTTGCATTTTTCTGATGATTGATAGTGTTGAGCACTTTTTCATGTACCTGTTAGCCATCTGTATGCCTTTTTAACATTTTTAATTGAGTTATAAAATGTAAAATAAATTATCCTTATTTGAAGTACACAATTTAATAAGATATAACACATGTATGCAATCATAAAGCCCCACTAATATAAAAATAATCTATATATTCAACACACTCCAGAGTTTTCTCATGCTCCTTTGTACTCCTCCCATTCCCCTTCCCACAGGCAACTATAAATCTGCTGTCATTATCAACAAGTTTGTATTACGTAAAGTTTTATGTAACAAAAGCATGTAGTATGAACTCTTTCCATCTGTTTTCTTTCACTCAGCATGATTTTTTTTCATTCTCAAGATTGGGACTATGCTTTTGTTAACATATTAATTATGTATATTAATTTGATCTACTGTGAGATTTCCATATGTGCACACAGAGTGCATTGATGAGCTCTATGCATCCTGTTTCCACCCTCACTTCTACCCCTAATATACTTATTTTGAGGTTCACCCATATTGTTGAAAAGATCTTTCCTTTCATTTTGGAGTAGGATGTAGGATTCTACTGTATATCAAGAATTTCCCCACATTTTTTTATAATTATTATTTTAAACTCTTTAATTGACAAGTCAGCATTGTGTATGTTAAGATATACAATAAGATGACCTGATACATGTACATACTGTGTAATGGTTATCACCATCAAATTCACTTACCTCATCCCTCACCCCTCATGCTGCCTTTCCTTTCACTTGTTTTCTTCTTTCTTTGTTTTTGTTTTGTTTTGTTTGTTTTATTTCCTGCACAGAAGCTTTTTAGTTTTGTGTAGTTCTTCTTGCTTCTTTTTGCTTTTGTGGCCTATGCTTTTGGTGTTATATCCAAAAAATGGTTGCCAAAGTCAATGTCAAAGAACTTTTTCCACAGATTTTCTTTTAAAAAATTTATGATTTCAAAAATTTCAGTTTGAATTCACTCTTTTGCATGAGGATAGCTCATTTTCCCACCACCACTTTTTGAAGAAACTTTCCTTTTCCCACTGAATATTTTTAGAGCTCTGGTCAAAGATTAATTGATCAGATATGCATGAATTTTCTTCTGGGCCCACTATTTGGTTTCATTAGTCCATACATCTGCTTTAATGTTGGTAACTCTACTGTTTTGATAATTATGGCTTTGTAATGTACTTTGAAATTAGGGTACGCTATGCCTTTTGCTTTGTTCTTCTTTCTCAAGATTGCTTTGAATCTCCAGGGTTTCCTGTGGTTTCATACAAATTTTAGGGGAAGGTCTTTTTTAAAAAATAAATAATGTCATTGGAGTTCCAGAAAACAAATAACCCAATCAACAAATGGGCCAAAGACCTGAACAGACACTTCTCAGAGGAGGACATACAATCAATCAACAAGTACATGAAAAAATGCTCACCATCTCTAGCAGTCAGAGAAATGCAAATCAAAACCACCCTAAGATACCATCTCACTCCAGTAAGATTG
>NW_026000242.1:7779620-7881996 GCF_001458135.2 Marmota marmota marmota | reverse complement strand
AAAAAAAAAAAAAAAAAAAAAAAAAAAAAAAGATTGAATTGAATCCGTATATCACTTTAGGAAACATAAACATCTTAACAATATTAATTTTTCCAGTCCATGAACATGGAATTCCTTTTCATTTGTTTATGCCTTTCTCATTTTTTCTTTTCTTTTGCTCTTTACAATTTTTTTTTATTTCTTGTCTCTTTGAAAAGTTATCCAATAGTTCATTATAGATATACAGAATATTGAGGTTAATTTTGACATAATGATATAAGCATGGAATATAATTTGCTCTAATTCAGTCCCCAGTACTTCCTCTTTCTTTCCCCAGCTCTCACCCCCTGTTCCCTTTCTTATACACTACCTCTCTGATTTTTCTCTCTATTTATTTAAATTTTTTTTAAATTAATACTTAACAAATACAAATAAAGGTGAAATTTACTGTGGTATATGCCTATATATACATAGGATAATATGGTTAATTTCAATTTACCATTCCTTCCATTTTCTTTTTTTTTCTTGCATTCAGTCATTCCTTCCATTTTCTATCCCTCCTCCCTTCTCTTCAATCCCTTCCTCTACTCCTCAATTTCTCTTATTGTTGTCTTACAGTATTCAGGGTACAGATATATCACCTCTTTGGTTAAATTTATTTCTTTAGTAAGTTATTCTTTTTGTGCAGATGTAAATAGGATCACTTACTTAATAAACTTTTTGGATAGTTTGTCAACACAACTTATTTTGTATGTTGACCTTGTATCCTGCACTGTCACTGGATTCATTGATTAGTTTTAAGAGTTTTTTTGGTAGAGTTGTTTGTTAGGGTTTTTTATATGTAAGGGTTTTCAGAATATAAGATTATATCTCTCCAAACAGCTAATTCACCTCTATCCTTTCCAATTTGAATGGATTTTTTTTTCTTACCTAAGTGCTCTGGTTAGGACTTCCAGCACTATGTTGAGTGGAAGTGGTGAGAGTGAGCACTGACTTTTTCCTGATCTTAGATGAAAAACATTGAGCTTTTTACTATTGATTATGGGGGTAGCTATGGGCTTGTCATATATAATCTTTATTTTGTTGAGGTAATTATTCTATGCCTGATTTGTGGAGAGTTTTTATTATGAAATGATGTTTAATTTTGTCAAATATTTTCCTGCATCTGCTGAGATGATCATATGATTTTTTATTCTTCATTCTGTTCATGCAATGTATCACAGTTATTGATTTGTGTATATCAAACTTCATCCTTGCCTGGCAGGGATAAACCCCACTAGATCATAGTATATAATTCCTTTTATGCAGTTTGTTAGTTGTGTTTGATTGTTTTAGAATTTTTGTATCTACATTCATCAAGGATGTTGTCCTGAAATTTTTTTGTATTTCTTCCTCTTTTTTTTCTTTTTTGGTGGGGGGCAGTTTGAAAAGGTTGCCATTTTAATTGTTTTCCTTTTAAAAAGAATTTATGTATTTATTTATTTTAATTAGGTACATATGACAGCAGAATGCAATTTGATTCATTGTACACAATTGCAGCATAACTTTTTATTTCTCTGGTTATATACAATGTAGTGTTGCACCACATGTGCATTCATACATGTACCTAGGGTAATGATGTCCATCTCATTCCATCTTCTTTCCTATCCCCATGCCCCATCCTTACCCCTCCTTCCCCTTTGCCCAAAGTTCCTCAATTTTCCCATCCTCCCCCCTCCCCCAATATGGATCAGCATCCACTCATTAGAAAGAACATTTGGCCTTTGGTTTTTTGGGGATTGGCTTACTTCACTTAGCATGATATTTCTCCAACTCCATCCACCTGCAAATGCCATAATTTTATTCTCTTTTATTGCTGAGTAATATTCCATTGTATATATATACCACAGTTTCTTATCCATTCATCTATTGAAGGGCATCCAGGTTGGTTCCACAGTTTAGCTATTGTGAATTGAGCTGCTCTAAACATTGATGTGGCTGTGTTACTATAGTATGCTGATTTTAAGTCCAAAGAGTGGGATAGCTGGATCCAATGGTGGTTCTGTTCCAAGTTTTCAAAGGAATCTCCATATTGCTTTCCAGATTGGTTGCACCAATTTGCAGTCCCAGCAGCAATGTATGAGTGTGCCTTCCCCCCACATTCTTTTCAACACTTAACTGTTGACTGTAGTCTTGATAACTGCCATCCTGACTAGTGTGAGCAAGCACTCTACCAACTGAGCTATATCTACAGCCCTAGTTTGTTTTTAGATGCTTGGTAAAACTCACACATGAAGCCATCTGGTCCTGGGATTTTCTGTGTCGAGAGGTTTTGATTATGAATTCAATAACCTTATTGGTTATTGGTAATTTCAGTTTTCTTTTATTATGATTGACCATTGGTAGCTTGTATGTGTCTAAGAATTTGTCAATTTCTTTTAAGTTATACAATTTGTTGGTTTATTATTATTTGTAGTAGTCTTTTGCGATATGTTGTATTTTTTGGCTATCAGTAGGATATCTCATTTTATATTCATAGTCTTATATATTAAAATCATATTTTTTACTTCATCTAGTTGAAGATTTGTCAAATTTATCTTTTTAAAGAAGCAACTTAGTTTTATTGATTTTTTTAATCATTTTTTTCTAGTTTCTATTTCATTTATTTCTGCTCTAATCTTATTCCTCCCTCCCTNCCTTCTGGAACTCCCATAATTCATGAAATTGCACATTTGCTGGCATCTCACAGGTCCCTCAAGATTTCTTCACTTTTAGTGTTTTTTCTTTTTATTTCTCTAATTTAATAATTTCAAACAACCTACCTTTGTGTTTGCTAATTCTTTCTTCTGCATGATTGAGCCTGATATTCTAACTCCCTGATGCTTGTCTGTTTGTTTTCAGTTCTATCATTGTAATCTTCAGTTTCAGGATGCTGTTTGGTTGCTTTTTATGGTTTCTATTTCTTCATTTAACTTCCAATTTTGTCCATGAATTATTTTCCTAATTTCATTTAATTGTCTAAATGTATTTCATTACATTTCATTAAACTTCTTTAAGATGACTGTTTTGCAATACTTTCCAGGCAATTTATAGGTACCTATTTTTGAGGGGTCAGTTAGTGTAGTCTTATTAGTTTCCTTTGGGGGTGTCAAGTTTGCCTCATTCTTCATTATCCACATAGGCTTGTGTTGGTGTCTGTGCTTTTCAAAGAGCAGATACATTTTCTAGGCTTTAAAGACTTGTTTCAACAAGATAAATCTTCTTCTATTGGGACTTTGGACTGATGAGATTTCCTCTAGGATTGAAGTTGAATAGAAATGGATTGAGTCATGTGGCTGCTGCTAGGTCCACAGTGGGGTACAAGGTTGGCAAGCCTGTTATCAGAGCCTCTAGTGGGTGTAGATTTTCTCTGGCCCCTGGATGAACTGTCTCCAGGACCTTTGTCCATAGGACTTGTATTGGGATGAAAGTCTACTTCATTGACCCACACATGGCAGGAGAGCTGCATGAATGGTGTGGCCCTCTCCAGGTTCCTGGGAGGCTCTCCCTGGATTAGGGTAGGTGTCTAGGAGTAAATTGCTGGCTCATATGATAAGTGTATATTTAACTTAATGCCAAAATGCAAACTATTTCCAAAGTGGCTATCTCGTTTTACATTCCTGCTATCAGGGTATAAGAAATCCAGTTATTCTACATTCTCATCATCACTTGGTATTATCAGGTTTTTGTTTTGTTTTTAACCTTAGTCATTTGAATAGATGTACAGTAGTATCTCTTTTCAGTTTTAATTTGCTTTTCAATAATGATGAGCATATTTTTACGTATTTATTTACGATTCACACTTTTTCTTCAGTGTAGTATCTATTTAAACATTTTCTAATTCTATTATTTGGTTTCTTGAATTTGACCTTGTAAGGTCAGGATGCTGTTTGGTTGTTTTTTATGTTTTCTATTTCTTTATATAATCTGTATATTCTGAATACCAGAATTTTCTCTTAAAGACTTTTCATCTCCTTAATAGTATCTTTTTAAGAGTAAAATATTTTTATTTTGATGAGTTTATATATTTTAAATTTATATATATATTTTGTTCCAAGACATATATATTTACCTGGCTCAAGTTCACAAACATGTTCACCTATGTTTTCTTCTAGCAATTTTATTTTAGGCTTTACATTCAGAAACACAATAAATTTCAAGTTAAATTTCATGTATGATGTGAGAAATTGGTCAAGAGTTGTTTGTTTTCAATTTTACATACAGTTGTCCATTGTTCTGGTACTATTTGTTCAAACAATTATCCTTACTTCATTGACTGACATTAGAATTCTGCCAAAATCAATTGGCCATGTATTTGTGGTCTGTTTTTAGATTCTCCAATGGTCCAATTTGTCTTTTCTCTCTCTCTCTCTCTCTCTCTCTCTCTCTCTATATATATATATATATATATATATATATATATATATATATATCACATAGTCTTTATTACTATAGCTCTTTATAGTAAGTCTTACAGTGAGTCTGAACTCACTGTAAGACTTACTATAAATCGTTTCAGTTACTCTAAGCATGCTAGTTATTTATGGCTGAATAATAGTTTGTCCAGAAACAACATTTATTGCCTCACAACTTCTATGAGTCAGGACACTTATAAGAGCTTAGGTTTTTCTGGAGAAAAAAAGCACAAATTTTGATAAAAAGCTATAGTATCTGGAGGCTTGACTGGATTAGAGAATTTATTTCCAAGTTTACTTAAATGATTGTTGGCTAGGGGCTTCAATGTCTCACCACTTAGTTTTTCCATTGGGCTGCTTACAGTATAGTTGCTGGCTTACCTCAAAATGAGTTCTGTGTGTGTGTGTATGTGTGTGTGTGTGTGTGTGTGTGTGTGTGTACGTGTGTATGTGTGAAAGAGAAAGAGAGACAGAGACAGAGAGACAGAGACCAGGGGAGAATTCACTTACTCTCAGAAATGACATGCCATTATTTCTGTCATGTTCTATTAGTCATACAGAGACTAATACCAGAATCATTGGGGGATCATCTTTGGAAATGATACCACATAGATTCTTTGTTTTTCTTCATTCCTTCTAATTTGCATGTTTTTGTTTCTCTTTATTCTCTTATTGCACTATCAAGGACAATTTAATAAAAGTGATAAGAGCCAATAATTCTATAGAATTGATATTCTTTTCTTCCTTAAATATGTTGTAGAATTCACTAGTGATATCATCTGGGTCCAGAGTTTTCTTCTTTGAGAGTTTTATATATACAGTCATTTATCACTTTATTTTTTGTCACTGTGCAAACATACAATGTACAACCAAAAGTAACTATGGCATTTCTAGGTGATAAAATTATAGGAGATCATCGTCACATATGTAGTCTCTTATTAACTAAAACATTATACCTTGCAGTACTATGCAAACCCTGTTTCCTTAATAGACACAGAGTTATTCAAGTTATTTACTTCTTCTAAGTAAGCTTTACTAAATTTGTATCTTTCATGGAATGCATAGGTTTCTATGTTTTCAGATTTATTAGCACAGTATTATTCAAAATATTACTTTATAGCCTTTTTAATATCTATAGGGTCTGTAGGATACTTTCTCTTTAATTTGTGATATTGTTCACTTTTATCTTTCTTTGTTCTTGATCAGTCTGGCTACAGGTTTATTAATTTTATTGATCTTAAAAACTGTCTATTATTTAAAAACTGTCTATTGATTTTATTTTTTATCTATTGTTTCACTCTTTTGATTTTATTTTTTCTCTGTTGTTTTTCTATTTCAAATTTATAAATTCCTACTCTTATTACTGTTTCTTTCTATTTGCTTTGTTGAATTTTTATTCTTTTCTGAAGAAAAAAACTGAAATAATAAATCTGAAATCTTTCTAATTATTTAACATACATATTTAGTACAAACAAAAGTATATATAAATTTATCTCTGCACTTACTTGCATCTCACAAGTTATGTTATCATTTTATATAAATAAAAAATTGTTACAAGTTTTCTTTGTGACTTCCTTACTGACCCAATGGCTATTTAGAATTATTTCCAAATTTGGGTTTTTTTTCAGGTATTTTTGTTATTGATATCTATTTTAATTCCACTATCATCAGACAATATGCTTCTTTTGAAATTAATTATTCTACATTTTTTGTTTTTACTATTTTTATGGTGCAAAATATAATCTATTTTAATAAACATTTAATAAACATTCCATGTACACATGAAGAAACTATGCATTCTGTTGTTGGGTGAGGTGTTGTATGAATGTCAATTGCGCTGTGTTTGTTAACAACATTTACAATGTATCTCTTTACTGATTTTTCTTTTTGTCTATTTGTTCTGTTTACTAATGAGAGAACAGTTGAAATTTTTAATGATAATAATGTGCTTGTCTCTTATACGTTCCATCAGTTTTTGCTTCATGTATTTCAAAATATATTATTAGTTGCATAATCATTTGGAATTGTTAGACCTTCTTGACAAATGACCCACCCATCATCATGAAATGTCTTTCTTTATTCCCTGTGACACTCCTTTTTCTGAGGTCTACTTTGTTGAACATAATACTGCAATTCTTTCTTATAATAATTATTTCATATTTTTCCATTACTCAAGTTTAGCTGATACGTTTTTATACTTAAAATTGGTTTCTTGTAAATAGCATATAGTTTGATCATGTTTTTTTATCCATTCTTACATTCTCTGCCTTTAACCTGTTTATTTATTTGTGGGTTTTAAATCTAATAGGCTGTTTTCAATTTGTCTTATCTGTTCATTTTCCTTTCTTCTACTTTTTGGGCCTTTTAATTTTTTTTTTGTTGTTGTTGTTTTTGTTTTTGATTGTCTTTTTGTGGTTCCATTTTACCCATGGATTCATTTGTTTTACTTTTAGTGGTTTCACAATGGTTTACTATATGCCTTTTTTTTTTTTATTGGTTGTTCAAAACATTACATAGCTCTTGACATATCATATTTCATACTTTGGATTCAAGTGGGTTATGAACTCCCATTTTTACCCCGTATACAGATTGCAGAATTACATTGGTTACACATCCATTTTTTCACATAATGCCATATTAGTAATTGTTGTATTCTGCTACCTTTCCTATCCTCTACTATCCCCCCTCCACTCCCCTCCCATCTTCTCTCTCTATCCCATCTGCTGTAATTTAATTCTCTCCCTTGTTTTTTTTTCCCTTTCCCCTCACAACCTCTTATATGTAATTTTGTATAACAATGAGGGTCTCCTTCCATTTCCATGCAATTTCCCTTTTCTCTCCCTTTCCCTCCTACCTCATGTCTCTGTTCAATGTTAATCTTTTCCTCCTGCTCTTCCTCCCTGCTCTGGAAAGGGGTACTCTTGTACATTGCTGGTGGGACTGCAAATTGGTTGGGCCAATTTGGAAAGCAGTATGGAGATTCCTGGGAAAGCTGGGAATGGAACCACCATTTGACCCAGTTATTGCCCTTCTTGGACTATTCCCTGAAGACCTTAAAAGAGCGTACTACAGGGATACTGCCACATTGATGTTCATAGCAGCACAATTCACAATAGCTAGACTGTGGAACGAACCCAGATGCCCTTCAATAGATGAATGGATAAAAAAAAAAAATGTGGCATTTATACACAATGGAGTATTATGCAGCACTAAAAAATGACAAAATCATGGAATTTACAGGGAAATGGATGGCATTAGAGCCTTTTTAATATGTCACAATCTGCATTAGGTTAATACTACATCACACATAAGTAGGAATCTTCCATTTCTCTCCTTCAATTCCTTATACCCCACTGTTCACATTTTACTTTTTTTTAATGTTACAAGACCCACAATAAACTATTTAAATAAACCCACAATAAATTATTTTTTTCTATAAGCAGTCTGAGTAAAATATATTTTATATTTGCCTCTATATTTGATATTTCCATCACTCTGCATTTCTTTATGCGAATCTAAGTTTCAATGTGCTGTCATTTCTCTTCTGGGTTTGTTTCCCTTGATTCATTTTTCTGCTGCCATTTATGGGCCAACATTTTCCTGCTTATTCACAAGTCTAAGTTTTAATTAGATTTGAAAAATTATGAATTTTGTTTTGTTGGGTGCTGGATTTTGTTGTATTCCTTTAAAAATATCCATTTTAGGAAGGAAGGCGCCGGGGAAGGAGACTGAGCAAATTATCTTAAATGATGTACAAATATGGCATAATGAATCCCACTATTATGTATCATTATAATAAAATCATAAAAATAAATAAATATTGGTCTTTATTTGGTCATGATGCTAAGTTACTAGTGGATCACTTTGAACATTTCAAGGCTTGGTTTTGAGATTATTGGGCAGCTCTTGAAAAAATTTCTTCTAGTATTAGTTTATTCCCCCAGTAAAGCATGACCCTTTTGGTGTCTACCAAATTCCCTGTGTGATCAACAAGGTCTCTCCATTATTGCTAGTAGGGACTCCAGTGATTCCCAGCTCTGTGTGAGCTCCATCGATTTTTCTTGGCTTTGAGTTCCTGGTAATTGCTCTTTTCCCAGGAGCTGTTCTTTGTCCAGTCCTGTGGCGTTTTACTCTAGATATATGGAGCATAGCTTTCAGCCAAACACTTGGGGATTCCTGTGCTGTTTTCTGGAGCTCTTTTTCTGCACTGCTCCTGGTCTCTAGTACTCTGCTTCACAAATTCTTGGCCGTTCAGTCTCGCAAGACTGATATCTGACTTCTCAACTCAGAGGGACTGTAAGGCTGTTTGGGTTCCTCTCCCCCACAGGTCAGGAATTGCTTCCATGAAGAAAGACAGGGTGACTGTAGGAATCGCTGGGTTTGTTTTCCAGGGACCACAGTCCTGACTGCCTGTTGTTCAAGGTCTGAACAATGTTGTTTCACATATTTGTCCAGTTTTACAGTTGTTGATACCCAGAGGCCCCTCTGGACTCTTGTTACTTCTCTGTAGCCAGAGTGGAAATTGCTGTATTACATGTTCATCTTCCACTTTACTAGGTGTATCGCTCAATTACTTTCAGTCTGAACTCCCTGGGCAATGTTGAGAGCTCCTCCATTCCTTACCAACACTTATTTTTATAAATCAAATAGGTGTCAAGTATATCTGACTTTTTAAGTTTGTATTTCTTGATCACCAGTGAGAATGAAGGCTTTTCTTTTCCTATGTTTTTGAATATAATTTCCTCCTCCTTATGCGTTTTAGTAATGGTGCCTACAGGTTCTTACAGACCGTCTCTTAGACAGTCCCCGGGTATATCCCAGGATGCATAAACAGCATTAGATATAGTGGATTTATTGTGCTTACTGACATTTGAATTTAGTTGTGCTTTTTGTTGGTTTGTTCTCCCTCAGACTTTCCTGTATTCTTTTTTTTTTTTAGTTGTTGATAGACTTTTATTTTATTTATTTATTTATTTGCGGCACTGAGAATCGAACCCAGTGCCTCACACATGCTAGGCAAGCACTCTCCCACTGAGCTACAACCCCAGCCCTTTTCCTGCATTCTGTTTGATTGATTTCATTTCTTTTTAATTTCCTTCTTTTATGGATTATATTCCTAGTATTTTTTTTCAATGCATGTGTGGTTAGCTTTAAATTTTTAACATGACTGCTGACTTGAAAAATCTGAAGTTAATCAATATTTCTACCTCTAACAAAACCAGAACGATTAAACATTTTAACTCCTAACTGTGATGACTGAACTATTTTACTTTATATTATCCTCTACTATTTTATTTCCACCTTGCTTTTGTAAACCCCAAGTAAAGTGTTTCCATGCTTCTTCTTTTGTAGAGTCAGTCGCTGCTTATGTGATATACTCCATTATCTTTTGCATCTCTCTCTTCTAGATTCAACTCCTTACCTCAATTTTTCCCTCTGTGGGATTCTCTGAGTTAGAACTTCTTTTAATCTTTGTCTGAGTGTATCAATATTTCTCCTTCACTTTTAGAATAATAGTTTAGAGTTGGCAATTATTCTTGGTTGGAAAAAATAATTTGAGGTTGGCGATTATTTTTCTGTGGCATGTTGAAGACATTGCATTATCCTCTGGCCTACATATCGCTGTTCGGAAATCTGCAGCCCAAGTCACTATTGTTTCTCTGTAGTAAGCTCCCTTCTTGATTCCCTTTTAAGGAATTCTCTTTGTCTTTGGTATTTGGCAGATTCACCATTATGTGTTTAGTTAGGATTTATTTTTATTTATTTTGCCAAGCCATTGTGCTGTTTTAATATGATCAATCATTTGTCTTCAATTCTGGACAACTTTGCCTTTTAGGCAGTATCTCCATTCTTATGAAATTTCTGTTGGCCACTTACTTGTTGAGGGTCCATCCCTTCATCCTCTAATCTTCTTCTTTTCATATTTTCTGTCTTTTGTCACTCATCAGACTCTATTCTGGTTAAAAAGCCTCTTGGTGCTTTGGTTAAAAGGTCTTGAACCTTCTAGTTCATTTATTCTCTTACCTTTATTTCTAACATATATTCACTGAGATTTTAGCTTCGAAGTCTGCATTTTTTATTTCCATTTGGTTAATTTTAAAACCTGCTTACTCTTTTCACTTTGCTTTCTGCATAGCACAGTATTGCATTTCTTTTTCAAGACCTGTATTCATTTTAAACTTACTTATTCCATATGATCTTTCAGATTGCTGCTCTATTATGTCAAGTTTTTGTGCTTCAATCTTCCTGTTCATTGCATATGCTGATTCTCACTCATGGTCGAGCATTTCCATGTGTATTTTGCCATTTTTTACTATGAGCTCATGCTTAGTGGACTATTTCTCTCCCCTTGTGAAAATCCATTGCAGATCATGCTGTGGAAGCATCCTTCCAAAGCAGATTAACATTTGCTTCCATCAGCAATTCCCAGGGGTTATTGAGCAGTGAACTATTTTTATATTAGTTTACTAGCTTGGATTTTCCAGACCACAGGGTTGCTATAAATTTGAACCTCAAACCCATGCTATATGCAGGCCCAGGGTTTCTATTTCACAGAGAACATTTCCTTTTATCACTCAGAGCACAGGCAAACAAACCTCTTTATGGTTGCCCCGTGAAGGTTCCTTCTTCTTCCTAATTCACAACTTCATTGAACGTATGCATTTTGAGCTGGTCTTGACTTTATGCATAGACCTCAGTTCCATTACTCTGCCTTGTGCGGACACAAGGTTACCAAGACAAAACCTCTCTCATTCTATCCCAGCTAGGGCATTTGCAATATCAAATTAGTCTCTGGTTCTAGTTTCCTTTTCAATTTTTTTCCATTTCTTTACTAAGAAATAAAAGAACAAGAAAGAAAACAATGAGATGGTTTTGTTTAAACAATAAACATGTTTAGATGGTTCGAGGGCAAAGATTTTCAGGTTCCCCAAAGCACAAATATCAACTCCTCTTTCTTAAAGAACATGTTTTCCATAATGTAAATAATCAGATGAGAACAATAATGCCCCTTTATTTTAACTGGGTCATTTCTATCTTTGCAAACTTTAAACTTTAGTGATAATTGTCCTCATTGACTTCTTTTTTTATATTTTTAATTTTTATTTGTTCTCATCAAGTTATACATGACAGAGAGTGCTCTTCGATTCATTGTACACAAATGGAGCCCAATTTTTCACTTCTCTGGTTGTACATGAAGTAGAGTCAGACCATTCGTGCAATCATACCTAGGGTAACGATGTCTTTCTCATTCCACCATATTTACTGATCTTATCTTTTATCCAAGTTGTTTTGGTTGTGGGTATCAAAACAAACAGAATTTGGAACAAAAATACAGTTGGGTAAGAGTCAGGTAGGATGGGCTGGGGATTATTTCAAGAACACGGAAGCATCTTAAAGACATGGAAGAGAAGGAGAAGTTGAGTTCCCAGATGACCTGGAGAGTGGGCAGGTGTCTAAGCAAGGCTTTCCCAGGATGTCTGGCCTTACCTCTCTCTGCACATCTGTCTTATTCCTTTCCACCTTCCTTCAAGTTGGCTTTTCCTGCCCACATGCACACCGCCAGATATGGCTATACTTCACTGATTGTTCAAGGGACCAGCTCAGATCAAATCTCTTGGTCTTCTTTCTCTACACCGGAGGAGAGGATCATATTAACCCTCCTGGTTTCTAGGTCTATTTTTGTTCTTTCACCTATGGATAAGGGAGCAGGGCCAAATCAAATAAACACCATTTTTGGAACATACTTCTGCATCAGGCATGGCTGAAGAATAGGATGACAGAGTTGGGAAGGCACCCTTCAAAATAATTCCTACATCTTTAAGCAGAATCATCAGCCTTTTCATCATTTCTCACAGATTCACCAGGAGTTTGATAGATAACAACAATGCAGAGAGGTAGAGAGGGGTTTTAGCAGATGCTGTGAACCTCGTATTATAGTGGGACATTTCCACTTCAGAGAAATAATGATCCTGAAACAGAAATGGAGAGCTAGCAGAAAGTTGACCCCCAACTCTTACCTTGTCTAGACGACACAGGTGAGTGGGAGAAGAGCCCTGCATGAGAGGACTACAGAGGAAGCTTTGGCCTCTGGGGGAATCAGGGTTTTCATTAGAACCCAGAGAAGGAGAGCTCTGGGGATGAAGTTGAGCATATCAAATTTTTTTTAAGCAATTCAGTAGGTCTGGGTTGGGAAAGAGTGCACAGTAGATCACCTGGCAGTTGTGATGGGAGGTGCAGAGTTGGGTCGGGGGAATCAGCAGGTGCATATGGGCCAAGCGGAGTGGCAAGGGAGGGAGGAACATACAGAGGAGGGATGCTCCTTGACGGATCTGGCCATAGTGTGCTGGGTGATTTGGCTGCATTTTCTTTGAGCATCTCTTTTACTTTCTACTTCTTTTTTTCTTCCTACTCTGTTCTCTCAGTTTGCATCAATCCATCTTTAAATATCTAGCTCAAATTGCACTTCACTTGCTACACCTTCCTCCCATACAGTGATACTCCTCCCTCCTGTGGTCCTGCCAGTCTACACTATGCATTCACTGTTGACCATGGACCTCTGACTTCATCATGCAGCTCCCCATGGCTCAGGACCGGCTTTAGCAATAGGATCGGAAGTCCTGAGGGAGGAACATTCCTTGTACTTCTTTGTTTCTGCTGCAGCATAGTAGAGTGACTCTCACATAGTAGGTATTCAGAATGGCCTTCAGCAAATCACTTGGTGACATTCAGTTTATCTAATCTAACATCAATTCTCCATTCACTTACATGTCTTTTGACAGGTAGTTCTTGAGCACCTACTCTGTGTAAGCACAGGTTCATAGAACAAAAGCTTGTTAGCACAATTATTAGAAGCATAAAATAAAAGACATGAATAAAATGCCATAAGTAGCGGGAAGCACTTACACAGGAAAGACGTTATTTAAACATTCATATTTAGACATTGGAACATTAACTAAATTATTTCATAAGCTCCCTCCTGAGTTCCTAGAGCACTCTGAGCATACAGTACCTATATTATAGCACTTACCACATTGTATTACAGTTATTTGTGTATGTTTCCATCTCTGCCCCAGACTGTGAGCTTCAACACTGAATCCTCAGCACTTAGCACAGTGCCTGCCACATAATGGGCCTCAGTAAATAGTTTAAATAAATTAGTGAATGAAAGAAAGTCAACATCCAAGGGTTCTCAGCCTACAAAAATGTGTTCAGACAATAAGCACACTGATGAAAATTCTGTCCAAAGAATCACATGGAGAGAGTTATAAGTGAAAAAAAAATAAAACAGATTTTTTGCCCTGAAGGAGTTTATAAATGAAACTTGGAAGCAGAGCACAGGCATAGGAAAATGCCTTAAGATGATTTATCAAATTACCTAAAAGCAGTTGTATTTTCAAACTTTGACACAGACATTGATGGATTACAGAAGAGCCATAGGGGCAGGAGGGGTTAATCGGGGGGAGCTTCTTGGAGAAATGGAATGATCTGGGAGGCACTGAAGGATAAACAAAATTCACAGGGTTTGCCCCTCTGTGGATGGAGGAGGGGAGTGGGCCACTGGCTATTCACTAGGGTACTCAAGAGCTTTGACTCACAATGCTGGTAGATGTGCAAATGTTCCACACCTCTATTGGTGACACACATTCAAAACACACACACACACACCATGCACATTCATCTCTGTGGCTGGGGAGGGTATGAGCCTTCAGTGTTTCCCCTCTCTAGAGAAAAATCCTCTCTCCTCAAGTACTTCTTCGCTGGCTTTCACATTGACCCTTTTAAGGTATCATCTCTGCAGCTCTGTCTCCCAGGACTGGGCCTGCTCTGCAAGTGCCCCCATTTCCAGGATGTAACACAGAACTCGATCAATTACGATTCTTCGTTCCAATCCCTTTGATTATCTTAGAAACAGGTTACTGAGTAGGTCAGCAGGGGGCAGAGCCAGGGCCACAGTTGTTTATCTGTCTCCAGGTTGGAGTTGGAAAGCACAGACACCTGCTGTTGGGGTGACTGTGCTGGGTGAGTGGTAAGGAGACTCACTGCTTCACCCACGATCTGACCTCCTCAAACAACATCCAGAAATATGGCCTCAAACTCACCCTATGATAGGAATTCTGTGTTCATTGACTCCACAAATATTTATCATACTATGATGTGCTGGGAATGTAGCCGCAAACTAGAGAAACAGGTTACTTGATTCATGAAGATTATATTTAAGTGGGAAAAAAAAAAGGAAAATCAGAAAATTTGTTTTCTACAAGATAATGTCTAGATACTATGAAGAAAATAAACAGTAATGTCATAAGAGGGCTCAGGGAAGATCTCTCCCTAGAGGTGAAGTATTTGAGACAATTCCAGAAGAAAATAAGGAACCAGCCACATGGAGAAATAAGGGAAAGGTATTCCAGGCAGAGAGAACTGTGAGTTCCAGGGTGCTGAGGCAGGGACAAGGATCAGATGTGCACTTGGGCATGCTCAATTCTCACACACAGACACATGCACTCACAACTCCCACACATAGCCCTGAGCATAGGGAGTGAACAGCAATGGGGAAGAAGAATGAAGACAGAAGGCAGGTGGTGGGCTGGGGATGTGGCTCAGAGGTAGTGCTCACCTAACCTGTGCAAGACCCTGGGATCCATCTCCAGCACCCCCTGCCCTGCCTCTGTCAAAAAAGCCAGAAGACAGCAATGTCAGATCATGCATCTTAGTCGTCTCTGGTAATACTTTGGGATTTTTTTTTTCTGAGTGCAATAGGAAGCCACTGAACCCTCAGAGCAGGGGAATGATGTGACACTCGTCCCCCACCCTTCACACATGAGGTCCAGTAAAATCCTCAGATCTAACCACCTCTTGGGATGCACAAAGTCTTAAGGGTACTGAACTCCCCATGTGACCCTGAACCACTCACCTCTCCTGAAACATGAAACTTGCCATATGCAGAGAGATTGACCTTCCTCTTTGAAAGTTGCTTTAAGATATGTCAAACTAAAAACCCCACAAAGTTAACTTTACCTTTTTTTTCACTCACTCATTTTTCTTTATTTTTTATTTTTGGTGCTTTATAGATATACATAAAGGTGGGATCCAATGTAGTATTTTTATACATGCACATAGCATAGTTCTCTTTTATGGACTCCTTTAAAAGCTCAAAATTACGAATAGATAGAAGACAGTTAAAAACTTATCAGACAAAGTTTACCAAAAATCATGGATGCTACCTTGAAGTTATTCCAACACACCAGGGCTTCTTCCACGTGAAAAGCGTCATCACCAGCGTCTTGTTTTGTTGGTGTTTCTGACAGCTTTCCCTCTGGAATTTTTCCATTTACCTAGCCCAACCTCTGTACCTTATGACTTAGCCCAATTTTCCCCCACAAACATAGGAAGTTGGATGTCGAAAGCCGCCTAGAGAACAGTCCATCCATCTGCTCAGTTTATAGATGAGCAAACTGAGATTCAGAGAGAGGAAGTGACTTGGTAAAAACCACACAATCCCCAGGTCCCAGGCTGTCTCCTTCCAGGGTATGTGGCTGGCCTGAAGAGGGACACATGAGGAAAACAGAAAGACGCCCATGTTACATGGCCAGTGAAAAGCTCCCAGAGAAGAGTCTGGAAAATGGAAGGGGGATGACGATGACGGTGAATCACAGGAGCCAGACTGCGGCCTGGCTTGAGCTCCAGAATTGGTGACTCAGAACCTCCAGAGTAAGTGCGGGGTAGGGGAGCCACCGTGGGGGTGAAAACCTCATCAGTGTTTTCGTATCTGCGGGAGGTTCCAGGAGAAATATTGGGGGGGGGGGTAGGGGAAGGGCATTGACAGCCAGGGCTTGTTCCTAATTCACGGGGACCAGGTGGCTCACCTGGGGGCCAGGGAAGACAGGTGCAGGGGCACAGGTGGGCCAGTTCTCTTTGAGGGGTGAAGGGGATGGGCCCTGGTAATACAATATCCTCTTGGTGCCACACAGCACTCCAGCCCCAATCCATCACTGCAAATGAACCAGGTGACAGGATTAAATATCCCCTAATTGCAGTCCCCCGGGAGGGGCCACGCCAGCTGTCTCTTCCACATGCCTCGCCCAGCAGATGGGGGATCAGATATCAAAAGGTCACAGGAGGCAGCCTGGGTCCTGGCCACCTGGGCTGAGTGGAAGGAGGAACTGAGGGAAGATTAGGGTTCTCTGTTGGGTCTGAAAACCCATCAGTATTTGGTCCTGGCTCCCCCCTGGCTTCCTCGTGGTAAGGTCTGCATAAATTGTCCTCCTTATTTGTCAGAACAGGATCTGGGCCCCCGTGTTCTGAAACTTGCTCCCAGAAATGGATTTATGTCACACAAAACCAGATATACCCCAGGGTGCACAGCAGTCTGCCTGCTCTGGCCCCTGCCTCCCGTACCTCACTGAACTCTATGAAGCTGGGATTTTTAAATTTATTAGTTATTAATTTATTTGTTATTCATGACATATTGTGTTTTGACATATCATACATACATGGAGCATAACTTTCCATTCTTGTGGTTGTACATGATGTGGAGTTTCACTGGGCGAGTATTCATATATAACATGGGAAAATTTTGTCCAAATCATTCACTGTCTTTCCTATTCCCATTCCCCTCCCTTCCCTTCATTCCCCTTTGTCTAATCCAATGCTGGGACTTCTCATCCTTCCTTCCAGTGCTCTCAGGAAAGGAAACCTGCAGGATCGCTTGGTTGGGAATTCCAGCATCCTTCAGTGGAGGCCAGGTTCTCCAAATCCACTGAGAATTGAATAAGACAAAATGTGACTTATATTTCAGCTCCAGAAATGGACTTTGGTGCCAAGAAGCTCTTGGCCAAGGGAGGCTGTATATGGGGTTCTTCCTTGGCTGGGTTGAGGACATCCACAATGGGGGAGGAGCAGGTGACCACTTTACTTCAAGGCTTTTGCATCCAGGAAGCACAGGCACTATCTCCCCCTAACGCCCCCCCCCTCACCAGCTCCTATCAGAAGGGCTCTGGGCACTTCTGTGGAAATAAGATGCATTTCCATTTCACTGAAATCATGATATTGCAAAATCAGCAGGAGTAGTTACAAGCCAAGAATAGCTCCCCATCCAAGGAAGGAAGGACTACGAGGCAAAATGAAGGTTCACTTGCCAAACTCACTGAGACTCAGTCAAGAAAAAAAAAATCAAAAGGAGCACCTCAAGGCCCACAATGAGAAGATGACAAAAGTCTCCAGCATCATTTGAAACTCCACAATTAGTGCAAGCTATGAGGTTCCAACAGGGCCATGGGGGGAAGGGTGTGCTCAGTTCACTTTCACCATTGCAGCTAGAGAACTCTGGTCATCAGCCCCTGGGACTTAGAAGACAGTTTCATGCAGGTCCACCTCTAATGGATCATTTCTCTTTTTTCCAGTCATTCATTTGTTTATTCATTTAACAAATACAAATATTTTTAAGGATTTTCTGTATTTCTGGAAATATGCTAAGGGCTACAAAGGTGACCAAGTCCAATACCATCTTTGTCTGCAGGGATCATGTGCCTTTAGGATTTGGGAAATTGCATGGCTCCAAACTTCAGCTCCATCAGGCATCCAGCAGCAGCAGGGACACCTTCCTAGGTCTCTCAGTGTTGCCAAGAGCTGGTTCACAGGAGATGACTGAGGGAAACTGCTCTGGAAAAGCTCTTTTGCAGGTCTATAAAAGTGAAAAGTATTGGAACTATTGCTCTAGCTGTGAGAACAATGGGCTAAGTCACCAGGGAGCTGACTTAGACCTCCTTCTCTTTGTTCCTTCACTTCCCCCTCCCCTTACTCAGCCTCCAAACAGAGACTTAGTCCAAAGAGAGCCATTCCAGGTTGATGATAAAGGGACAATGGGGTTTTGGGGTGGTCCTCTGGGTCCCCAGGCAGGAGGCCTCCATTCCAGCATGCCAAACAAACCAGGTTCTTTTGGAGCAAGTCAACAGCTGAACTAGAGGCTATGAACAAAGAACTTGGCCAGTTTCTATGTCCTTGCAGTGGATATGCACAGTTAACCACACCAGTGTCTACTCCTGTCCCAGTTTTAGGGAAACCAGAAATCAAGAATCTCACTCCCAGAAAACTACAGGTAGTTGGAGGAGATTGGTTTCTGTCTGTGGTATTTTCTGGCTGATGGTGTAATACCATATAGGCCCATGGGCCCAAGTGTTGGCATTACCTAGGTAATTTGTCAAAACATAGATGCTCAACTTCCCCTATGTGAAATTCCAAATTTGAAGGGACAGGGATAAGGCCTGAGAAGTGAGTTGCATGCACCAGAGAGTTCGAAATCCTCATATATATATTGGACCATGTCTTGTGTGTTTTTATTATACATTCAAGACAGCATAGTACCTGGCACAGGACTGGCACTCAATAAATGTTTGTGGTTTGAATAAATGTATTTGATTTAAAGAAAAAAAAAACAATGGATGACAAAAGAAAAAGATTTTTAGGCTGTGGGGGTTTTCTGGGATCCACATGTACCTGATTGTCTTTCTGATTCTCAATTCTCTGAGTACAAAATCTAGGGACCTGGATTTGAGGGTTTTGTGCTTTCTCTTAGGTTTGTTCTGAATATATGGAACTTTGCTCCCATTGGCATAAAGCAGAACTCATGTAAGAATGGTTTATCTTGTTTCTTCTCTCATCATTTTTTATTATTGTTGTTGCATTATTAGTAATAACAATAATAGTAATTGCATTTACTAGCATTATCTCATTTCCTCATTAGGGAATCTTATGAAAGAGATAGGAAATTATTATCCCCATTACAAATGAAAAAACTAATGCATAGAGAGGTCATATATCTCATCTACCCTGCAATCACACAATTGGAAAATGGCAGGAAGAGACTCCAACCAGACTCCTGCCTCAGAACCTAATGCTTTTAGCACTATCCCAAGCTTCCAAAAGAACCACTTCAAGTCTGCATCCAGCGACCCCTACATATGTCATTCCAAATGTGCAAAACAGAGTGACTGGAATCATTCACAGATCTTTGGCAAAGGTGTGTTCCTTTTCATTTTTTTGTATGATCATAAGAGGTTGAGTAAGACTGATAATGTAAAAAATTACTCACTGCTAATTGACATGCAGGCAAATCATCTCTGAATTCATAATCTAAGTGGATTAAAAAAAGGGAATTTATTCTATAAAAACCTGGGTTAAGTGTGAATTTTATAGTGTGCCTACCACAGGAGCCAGGCGCATGTGTATCCTCATAAACCAGACTTCCGCAAGAAATCCAGTCCTGCATGGAAAATTGGCAGATAAGTTGCTTCTCTCTTTTGTTAAGCAAAGTCCTTGTGCTGTTAGAATAGCCCAGTGTCCCAGCATCTGTGCTCAGTCAGATCCTGGGCTCCTGTATTTTCAACTAGGCAACTCGAGTTGTAAGAAGTTTTCAATGAAGTCCAACAAAATCATGGCTTCAAGATGGATCTAGACAATGCCCAAAGACTGAAAAGTGATAACAATGTTCTGAACATTTGAAATATAGATTTTTTTAAAAAAAAATCATTCATTTCAAATACAAAGATAATAACTGAATATTTAGCTCAATCCATGAATTTTCTTAACTCCTAGTTTAGATCATTTTGATCTGCCTGGTCAGTTAATTCATCCTAAAATCAGTTGGAGTAAATAGCCCATCAATTCAGTTTAGCATCTTGTGTTTCAATAAATGGAGAAACTGATAAAATAGACCAACAATCTTAACAATGTCTTTGGATCTTAGAAAAATGAGGTGGTAAGGAGGAAGTTACCAGCTTCCCAAAGTGGGATCACCTGCTATAAGACAAAAGCAGATATGAGCAGCATAAGGTGTCCTTTGTTCTCTGTGGGAGTTCCCAGGGCTCAGATAAATAGACAGTTTTGTCCCCAGAGAATCTGGTTGCCTATGGAGCAGCCTGGTTCCTCACCAGCCCTCCCCGTCCACCAGCCCCCAGTCCTCAGGCCTCCTGGTCCCTGTCAGCTCTAACAGGGGGTGGGGATTGGTTAGGCCATTCATTGGTTCTGAAGTTTCTTCTACTTAAACCAATTTGTTAGGTGCTTCGTGATTTACAGCCACAGTGGAAAATGGGGCTGGGTATTGATTCTTGGCCTTTTCTATTGCAAATGGGTGTAATGTTTTATAGTATGTCAGAATAATGGCAGTGGGCACTCTATCAATGTCAAATGTTAAAAATGATCAGCTATTGTGATGTAGGAGATTAAATATGAAAGCTTGATGGGTATATAAAAGCGAAATGGCAATAATAAAGGGATTTTTATGTTCGGCTCATTGCTCTCTGGAATCCACCTGGGGAGCTATTAGAGCCAATTGTGCTGATCAGTGACATATCACCATGGGTTAAAGGACGGGACAGGTGTGCCTCTCCCCAGGTGCTGTTTGGCCTGGCAAGATAGAATGGGAGACCAAGGTGGAGAGGTCAGTGTTCACAGGGTCAGACCTTCAGAACTATCTCTGAGGATGACTGAGAGGAGAAGACACAGAGTAACTGAGAGTTCATCGGAAACGCCAGGGGTCCCTGTAACCCTGCTTCTCTCTTCCACGATGGCTCCAACATTAAAGCCAGCAGAGAGAATTAGCTTCCTTCTTTGAGGTATCCAGAGAAATGACAGTCCTGTTCTATACAACTAGGTCAGCTCTCATTGGTCATCTTGTACAGTCAAACTTCTCAGGAAATTGAGGCTCAGAGGGGTAAAGAGGCATGGCTAGGGTCACTCAGCCAGTGAGTGGCAGAGCTGGACCAAATCCAGATCAAGCTAGAACCCTTTCCACAACCTGTCTTCAGCTGCCCTAGGAATTCAAAATTGTCATAATCTTCTAAATCAGTGCTGGCCAATGGAAAAATAATGAGAGCCACCTATATAGTTTTAAAACGTTCCAATAGTCACATTTTAAAAAGTAAAAGAAATGAGTTAAACTAATTTTAATAATATATCTTATTTGAGCTAAAATATTTTCCTTTTGACATATAATCAATATAAAAATTATTGAGGCATTTTATGTTCTCTGTTTCATACAGTTTTGAGATATGTTTTCTATATACAGCACAACTCACAGTAGATGAGTTACCTTCCAAAGGCTCAGTAGCCATGTGGCTAGTGGCTACCAAATTGTAAGCATAATTCCACACTCATATGTATGGGGGTTCATCCCCCAGAGAGATGTTCAGGGTGTGGGGAGGGCATGTGCACCTTGAGAAAGCAAATAAATACTACACTGTGCTTAGACGACTGGTGTATAAACACCAACTCAAGCCTGTAAACCTGGAAAAATCTTAGGACACACTGAAGACAAGCTGCCAGGGCTTCTCAATGAGGTGGAAAGTGGATGAGAATTTCTGGAAGTTTTAAGGAGTCTTTTTTTTAATGTTTACTAAAAATGAGCATGACTTCACAGAGACTAAGGAATATACTAGTAGTTTGGGGGAAGAACAGCTCCTCAGCTGAAGTTATTGTTGTCATAATATAAATGACCAAACTCATTTTCTGTGAAGAGAAGAGAGAGCACGAACTACACAGCCTTACACGGAGGTTAAATTAAATCTTAAACTTTATGTAGGACAACAGTTAACCCTTGAGGCATTGAGGAGCCTGAGCTGTTAACGTCTCTCTCTCAAACACACCGGCCATGGGCGACCTTGCTGACCGTGACATTTGCACAGGGGTCTGCCTATGCCCTGAATATTCACTGGACCCACCAAAGGTGGGGGGAAGAGAAGTCATGGCCACCAGCTCCCAGCTGGTGCTCTGGCTCATCTGGCCCTGAAGGTCACCCTGAACCTCTTGGTCAATGAGTAAAAGGAGGCAGAGCTGGGGAAGAGCGGGCGGGGTTCAGGGTGCAGTGCAGCCAGAGCAAGCCGACCGTATAATGCACACAATGCCAGCCAGAGCACTAACACCAGGTCCCTTTCAGCCAGAGACAGGTTGTCACTCTGACAGCTATCAAGCCAATCAGAAGGGTAAATTAAGGTGTCCTTTTTTTTTTTTTTTCTTGAGGGGCAGGGGGTAGTTAAAATGCTGATCTTCGAGTGACAGGTTTCTGAGCGGGGAGTGAACTGTCACTGCTGCCATCCTCATTCTGGAGCCTCTCAGGAGGAGCATGTCAGGGAAGCCAGCAGGCTCCTCATAGACCTGCTTGCTCCCTAAGGGCATCCAGGCACAAGTCGCACTGTCTGATCTGCCCCCTGGGACCCAGAGGCGAGCGCCCCAGTCTGCACCAGCTCCCACTGCAGTGGGAGCCAGAGATCGACTTTCCACTTTGGGGGGGAAGAAAAACTCCTCCTTCTTTCCTAATTGCAGCATTAATAATTAAGTAGGTGCTTTCATTACTCAGAGTCTTACTGCAGAGTGACACTGGAAAGACATACGCAAGGCACACACCTTGGTGCCTGTGCGCGTATTCTGGATGCCGCACATCAAATCATTTAAAAAAAATTAGCATAAGCAAAAATTTTAAATAAAAAACACCAAGGATGTATGTATGCTTAATTACATGAGGACTTTATTAGCTGGCGCTAATTAAAGCATGTTATGAAGTCTGATAAATGTCTAAAATTACTCACTTTGGTAAATAGTTTTGACGCGAGTAATTTGTTTAAAACTAGAACTTGGTGGAAAAGTTCAAGCAATTTTATTTTTGCCTGGGTAGCACATTATGCGATGTCTAGGGGGATAATTAACGATTAGTGGTTTAATGACAGGAGCACATTCATTATCCTGTTTCCCAACACCCGCCAAGTCTTCCATGCTGAGTGCTCGAGGCTCTGGCTGCCCCTCCTGAAGAGCTGACCTCCTGCTGATAGCAGGGTCCATTTCACAGATGGGGTCTGCTGAGGCAGAATGCCTGCTCTTTCCTCTATCCACCATCCCAGAGAACAAAGTCCAATAACGGAGGAGTGCCAAGACTCTCCCTGCGCCTAACAGATGAGAATAACCATGTTCCTCATAAACCTTTTGTTACTGTCTGAATGTTGTGTGTCCCTCCAAAGTGTATATGCTGAATCCTGCCCCCCAGGTGTGGTATAAGGAGATGGGGCCTTTGAGAAGCAATTAGGTCATGAGGTCATGAGTAAGTGTCCTTATAAAAGAGAACACAAAGAGCTAGCTCACCACCATGTGAGGACAAGAGAGAAGGTGCCTTGTAAGAACTAGGGAGCAGTTCTTCATCAGACACCAGGTCTGCCCATGCCTGGATGTGGGCTGCCCAGACTTCAGAGCTGTGAGTGATAAACCTTCCTGGTTTACAAGCCTCCCCGACTCAGGTATCTTGTTACATAGCAGCCTGAATAGCCTGAGACACCCTTCTGATGTGGGGGGCCTCAGGCCCATGGACAGGGTCTGTCTGGGTCTCTCTGCCAGGAGCTGAGACTGACTCGAAGTGCTACGCCCCTCCAGAGCCAGGTGGCCTGTCACACCCTCTCACTGGCACTTGCCTGTGGGCTTCCTCTTCTGCTCCAGGTCCTTCTCCTCACCCCACCAGGGCAACGAGGAGAGCTATGTGGCTATAATCTGTACTCACCAAGCTACACACACGCAGTCTAGGCTGGTCAGAAAGAATGAGCCTCATGCACTGTGTGACCAGAGGCAATTCCTGTCAATACTCCTTGTCTGAGTCCATCTGGGCAGCTATAACAAAGACACCATTGACTGGGGGCTTATAACAACAGGCCTTCCTTCCTTCCTTCCTTCCTTCCTTCCTTCCTTCCTTCCTTCCTTCCTTCCTTAATACCAGGGATTGAACCCAGGAGCTGTATACCACTGAGGCACATCCCCAACTCTATTTTGACCCTATTTTGTATTTTTGTTTTTTTAAAAGAGCATCTCACTAAGTTGCTTAGCCCCTGGCTTTTGCTGAGGCTGGCTTTGAACTTGGGATCCTCCTGCCTCAGCCTCCCTAACTGTGGGGATTATAGGTGTGTGCCATCGTGCCTGGCTCCCAACCCTTTTTGAAATATTTTTTTAGAGACTGGGTCTCACTAAGTTGCTGAGGCTGGCTTTGAACTCACGATCCTCCTGCATCAGCCTCCCATGTCCCTGGGGTTAAAGGCATGCACCACCATGCCTGGCCAGGCTTTTATTTCTTACAATTTGAGAGGCGGGGAAGTCCAAGATCAAGATACCATCCAATTCAGGTCTGGTGAAAGCTCCATCTCAGCTTTGGAGGGGGCGCCTTCTTGATGAACCTCCGTGTGGAGGACGGGGCTGCTGGATCTCTATGGTCTTTTATAAGGGCACTCGTCCCGTCCATGAGGGTGGGGCCTCGCTAACCACCCCCAGCAGCCCCACTTGCCAATGCCATCTCTTTACCTACTGGTTGGGTTTCAACGTACCAATGCTGGGGCACACAAAAGCTCAGGCCATCGCCCCTTCCCTGGTCTGGTCTTTGCTTCCACCCAGAAGAGCTCCTGTGCTGCTCGGCTTTGCCCAACTTTCTTTTTGAGGACAGAGAAATGAACTAATTGACCTCCTGGGGCTCTGCTCCAGTCTGTGATGTGAGACACACAAAGGTCACTTTGCAGTCCAGGCTGACACTTGCCTCCCGCTGTTCTGAACCTAGGTCTACTTCCTGGAGGCAAGGAGAGAGGCTTGGAAGGAGGCTGGGGTGGCAACAGCAGTCCCTGCTTCGTCACAGACCCATGGAGGATTTCCCCTCCTTCTCTCATTTTTTTTTTCTTTCTTTTTCTTAAACCAAAGTTTGAAGCTAAATCCACTGTGGGCTGAGGGAGGCACTTTAAACTCCACTTGCTTCGAAGTTTAAATGGGAAGACTTGACAGGTATGCTAATGCTCCTCTATTAAGTCTGCAGAAAATGACATTAAAGGTATTGGTTAAAGACACGGCTCAGTGTTTGAGCAATTTAATGAAGTGTTACACACAAGCTGACCTTGTAGAGGGAGAAGCTCGCGGCTCTCTCGGCGTTTCGGGAGGCCCTGGCCACTCTGTTTGACATCTGAGCTTAACACCAACCCCGGACTGGACTCATTACCGTCTGCGAGGTTCTGGGAACAGCCAAGGGGGAGACCAGCCTTTGCTAGTGCAGTCCAGTGACAGGAAGGGGTGGTAAAAATAGTGGCTCCTGATCCTCAGCGTCGTGAGGCCAGAGGTGCTGGTTTGAATGACATGTTCAGTTTTCATAAACATGGCAGTGGTCCCCCTGGGGAGCCAGACAGGAGGAAAGGATGGGGCTCAGAGTGGGCGGTGGACAGGGTCAGCCGAGTGTAAATGCCAGAGCTTCTGGCTGGCATCTGATCTCCAGGTGAGCTGGTGGAGTTGGGAGGGGTGTGTCTCTGCCAGAGGAACAAGAAACTCCACAGAGAGTTCAGGATGAAGGAACCAGAGGCATTCGGTGATGCTACAGAGATGTGCACCCATAGAAAAGGGTCAGAGGAACAGGATTCTAAGACCCCTGTGGTTATTGATCTTTGACCATATATCACTTCTCTCCCTAGCTGCCCTATTCACTGTGTTTCAGCCACAGTAGTCTTTGGCTAATTCTTAGGACATTCAAAGATCCTCCCACCACAGTCCCTTTGCACACACTTCTCCCTCTGCCAAGGATGCTTCTTTTTGTTTTTCACAATGACAGCCACTTTAAGCCTTTTTATATCAGTTGACATGTACTCTTATCAGAGAGGCATCTGGGCAGCTCATGAGCAGTGTAAGCCCACAGGTGTTGGGTACAGTAATGAATTAATAATTGTTAGACAATAATCCTCTGCATTCATTTTCGGAAAGCTCAATACAGTCAGCCCTCTGAATCCACAGGTTGTGCGTCTGCACACTCAACCAACCATGGTTTGAAGGGATTTGGAAAAAATGCAACTGTATTGAATATGTACAGACTCCTTTTTCTTGTCATTATTCCCTCAACAATGCAGTCTAACAACTATTTGCACAGAATTTACATAGTATTAGGTATCATAAGTAATCTAGAGATGATTTAAAGTATATGGGAGGATATGTGTAGGCTCTGTGCAAATACTGCCCCGTTTTTCATAAGGGACTTGAGCATCTGCGGATTTGGGTATCCACGGGGGTCCTGGAATCAATCTCCTGCAGATTAAAAAGGGGGCAGCTCCATACCTTTTAAATTTCTTCCATGTCATCCTGATGGAGATCTCTAGTGACCTCCCCAGGCAAAGGGAGAATCAGCCAGCTATTCTCCCGCAGGGAAGCTGTGAATGCTCAAGGACACAGTTCTGGAACCAGACCAGGATTCAAGTCACCTGACTCCCTGGCCAGGACTATTTCCATTGCTGCAAATGGTCCTCTGTCTCTCCTGGTTGATGAGGTGGATGGACAGGGAGGGGCCAGGCCAGGAATGCTGACGCCAGAGAGGCTCACCTGGCGGAAGAGGGGCAGGTGCCTTTGGAGCAGCGAGGATGACACCTGCTCCTGTGTTTCCTGCTCATCTGGTGGGCACAGAGCAGGGGCAAGCGAGGCTGGCGTGGGACAGCCCTGTCCTTGGGAGAGCTTCCTCCCAGCCTGAGCCAGGGCAGTGCAGCCTTTGACGGTCTCATCTCTCTGTGCTGTCTGTCCCCGCAGGCTTCCCTGGGCCTCGGTAAAGGGCTACAGTCCACCTACTGCTTCAGGAAAGTTGGCTTGTTCAAGTGGAGGAAGAGCCACAGGCCAGGCTTCATAGGGGAGCAACTCACCAGTCAATGAATGTCTGTTGAACGCCTCCTCTGTGCCTTCCCCTCCGATCAGGCTCAAAAAATAATAATTGACATATTGATCTCTTGTGACTGCAGGTCCTGAATTTGGCCACTTAAACGTGCCAGCTCCCCTCACCCTTGCAGCAATCCTATCCTGGGGACAAGAGCAACCACATCCCCATCTATCAGGAGAGGAAGCTGAATTGGCAAGTGCACAGAGAGTGGGGTGTTCTGGGGTTGGAGCAGTCACAGGGTCTCCGTGGAGAGAGGGAGGCTTGAGTGCTGGCCGGGTCTCAGATGCTAATCATATGGCCTATGATTCACGTACTATTGTCCCCGTCCTGAATGGTGTTGTGCCAGCCCTACTGTAGGTATGTTATATCATCATCCAGTTGGACTCTTAATAATAATCCTGTAGGGCAGATAAGTAAAAGGGTTGGGGGCTGGAGATATAGCTCAGTTGGTAGAGTGCTTGCTGGGCATGCACAAGGCCCTGGATCCAATCCCCAGCACCACCAAAAAAAAAAAAAAGGATTGGAACTCTGTTTTTTTCTGAGCTGTTCTGACTATGCGTCCAGGTGACATGGTAGAAAGAGTAAAGGGGATTGGCCTCTCAGTCCCACGTTTGATTCTTCGAGGCCTGCCATATCATGCAATTCCAGGTGGGCTGAGGAGGAGAAGGGGTCATGCAATAAACACAGAATACATGTGGCAGAACCAAACAAATATCATTTTAAGGCTAATAAATGGTCTTAGGTCTTATATTTGGACTACTGAACATGATAAAAATATTGACTTAATTGTTCCAACCAGACTCTGATTAGCAAGTGAGGATTTAAGAGACTTGGTATCATGATTGAATAAGCAAGCTCCAGCTACAGACACCTGTGTTCAAACTTCACCTCTGCAACCTACACGCTGTGTGAGCTTGGACAAGCTGGTTCAACCTGCACTTCAGATGACTCATCTCTACAACGTGGACCACTATAGCATCACCTTATAGGGCCATTCAGAAGATCTGAACAAACACAGGTGGAGGGCTTGGAGCATGCCTGCTGTCCCACGGTACCCAGTGCACCAGCTAGATTAGGAACTTTCCAAAGCTTTCTGAGGAACACCTACCTGCCCTGCCCCAGACACTGTGGGCACCATGAATGTGAACCAGGCCTCGTCCTGGCCTTGGGTGTGCATCAAATAACTAACCCCGTCCAGAAGGAGACAAGGGCTGTTTCTGAGGTGCAAGTAAATGCCTAGAGGAAGATCGGTCCTAGCTGGAAGGGGTCCATGATAGAGGAGGGACTCGAGGTGGTGCTGGAGGAATGGGCAGGATTCTAACAGAAGGTCACAGCAGGTCGGGGCAGCGTTCTCACTACACCAGTTGGGCATTAGCCCATCAGGTGTCCAGTTCACCCCAGATGACACCTGCTAAGAAGAAAATGAAGTCAAACTATCACTGGCATTTTAGCATAGTATTAACTGCCCATTCTATTCCTGGTGAAGATCCTTCCAGGAGCTGAGGATGTAGATCCGGGGTAGAGTGCTTGCCCAGGATGCGCTGGGCCTTGGGTTTGATTCCTAGCATGGAAAAGAGTTGAATAAAAATATATTTTTTTAGATAAATTTCTTCATCATATTTATGACTAAAACCTCATCCTTGTTAACTTTTCATTGGGACCCAGTGTGAAGACCCATTCTTACCCGGTTCCACCCAGGGTTTTCTACAAAGGGAAGGGTGGCACTAATACTACTGGAGTTCTGACAGCTTAATGCTCTCTTGGCTTTGAGTTTACAACTTGGACGTGACTAGAAATGGGACCAAAAATGATTTCCTAAAAAAGACCATGAGGGGTTGGGGTTTTGGCTCAGAGGCAGAGCGCTCGCCTAGCACGTGTGAGGCACTGGGTTTGATCCTCAGCACCACATAAAAAAATAAATAAAATAAAGGTATTGTGTCCAACTACAACTCAAATTTAAAAAAAAAAAAATCCTAAGACCGTGAGGCAGAGCCTGGGTGCAGCCCTTAGTCCCACGTTGCCCCATAGACCAGGGGCTCCTCTGCGCTTCTCCCATCCCAACCTCTCCTCTTCAGCTGGCTTCCTCTTGCTTGCTGCCTTCCTTTTTCTCTGCTAGTCAGCTTTCCAGGGAAGTGACAAAATACCCCCAAATAATAAACATATAATGAGGAAACGTTGATTTTAGCTCACAGTTTCAGATTTCAGTCCAAGGTCACTTGGCCCTTTTCCTTTGGGCCTGTGGTAGCTCAGTGGCAGAATGGGTGGCAGAGGAGGCCTGTCCATCTCATGGTGGCTGGAAGCAAAGAGAGAGAGAGCGGGCAGGGGCCAGGGTTCTAGTACCCACTTTAGGAGCTTGTCCTTAGTGACCTAACTTCCTTCCCCTGGGCCCCACATCCTAAAGGTGTTATCCCTTTCCATTAGCACCAAGGGCTGGGAGCAGGCCTTCACCACAGTGGGCACTGTGTCTGGAGGTGGGACCAGGCCTTCACCACAGTGGGCACTGTGTCTGGAGGTAGTTACAAACCCCTGGGCACCCTGCAGCCTATACTCCATCCTGCTTTACCTCCAACACACTCTCATGGGCCAGAGCCTCAGGTCCCCTTTGTTGTCATCTGGAAGGTGGGCAGATGGCTCATCTGGGGTGGAGAAGAAGGAGCAAGAGGAGCGGAACTCATCCTGGGGCCAGGAGACAGGCTCGCCTTCTAAGGAGGAGATGAAAGCCAGGAAAGAATTCACGCACAACTCTTTTGAAGGAGTGTGAAGAGAGGAGAGATTGGTTTTTTGTTGTTGTTGTTTTTTTTCCTTCTCCTTCAGGAAAAAAAAAAAGAAAAGCTTTTAAAATAAATAGCTGACAGCATCTCTTATTTGAGTAATTCTTTGCTGGTTATAAATGTGCCACTCTAGAGGGCTTTATTTAGAAGTTTTTAAAAGAATGTGTTCTCCAGGAGAGTGCTCGCGTCACCAGGGGACTGAGGTTCACTCCCTCCTGGCCCTCCTGATGCCCGGGCTCACACGTTCATATATTCTCCTATAATCTGATCTAGGTTATAAAAATAAAGAAAGAGAGAGGGGAGAGGCAGCTGGTTCTCCCACACATCTGACATTTTCCTTTATGCCTGGTTTAACTTTTTTATGACAGGCTGCGTTCACTCCATTGGAGAATTTCTCCCTTCAAATGAGCTCCGTGTTTTATGTTTGAAAATTTTTCTTTAGACAAACCTGGTAATTTTTCAAGTTAAAATGTGTACACTTTAAGCACTTAGGAAGTTTAAGGATCCATCTGATCGGCACATAAATCTGAGGTTATTCATGCTAAAGTCCTCATGTCTGACTTCACTCTTAAAAAATAATAAAAAACTAGTGACATATTTTAACTTGTTTTTAAGTGAAAACCCCTCACTGTCAGTTTCCTAAGTCATTGATTAGCATCTCAGTGAGCTCCCTGCTCTGTCCCTGTTGACTCAAGGTGTGCGACAGGCTTGCAGTAGACCAGGTGGCTCCTTGGGAAATGTGAGGAAAAGAGAGGCTTCCTGTCCTTTCTCCTCTCAGTGGGGTGATAGATTTTTTCCCCTGGCTACTGGAGCCTGCTGGGCCCTAGAATAGGGGCTCCTTACTGGGCTGTTCTCTGGTTTATTGATATTTATGCTCACACGGTGTCCTAGAAAGATGTAGATTTTGGAGATCTGAATCTGAGTTTGACTTTGACTTGCCTTTATGGGCTGAATCACCTCAGGACATGTACTTGACCTCTCTGTGATTCTGCCTTTTTCATCTGTACAAAGGGATCAGCAAAACTGTCCACCCTTCTGGTTGTACCGAGCCAATGTCTGAAGGCACTTAGTTAAGAGTACATCCTTGGGTTGGTTAATTTAATTTTTTTGATTTAAAGGAGTGGAAAGCAACAGTGTACTGTAAATTTCAAAAAGCTAGAAGAAACTTTTAGAGAAGTTTTCATCACAATGAAATGATAGATGTTCGAGGAGATAGATGTGCAAATCGAATTTAAATATTATACATTGTACACACGTCTTAAAACTTCCCATGGTACCTCATTAATATGTACAATTTTTATATTCTTGTGTACCAGTTAAAAATAAATTAGATTTAAAATTTTAAATATTAAAGAAAAAAGTTAAATGGTGAGAAGCCCAGCTGCTTAACAACCTGCCCCCTTCAGACACCCCGTGGGAACAAGCCAGGGAAGAATGTAGAATTCTAACCCTCATCACACTCTGAATTCCAGAAGGCACCTTTGTTTAGGGCAGAGACACAAGAATTAAAGCCCGCCTCCACTCTCCAGCCCTCCCTTTAATCTACCTGCTGTGAAGGTCAAGGGTGTATGGGACCCTCAGAGCTGCATTCCTTGCTCAGTCAGGACCTCTGGAGCTGGGCACACTGGGGCCACATAAGGAATCCCAGTTACCAGCATAGTACCAGGTTCTGAGGCCACCAGTGGTACTCGGGATTGGCTCCCAGATCTGCAGTGTCTATGTTGCACGGGAACTTCTTAGAGATAATCCATCCCTACCCTAGACCTGTCCAACCAGAATCATAGTTTGAGATGCACAGCCCTGGACCTGGCTGTTGGAGAACACAGGCTGCAGCAGAGCAGGAAGCCGCCATACTGCCGGGAGGATAGCAGCACCCTAGTATTAGTCTATTCATGTGGTGACTCTTCAGCTGCTTTTCCACAAGGCACTCAGTTTGGTAGAATTGGATGATCAAGCCCCAAGATTAAAGATCAAGTTTAACCAGAGTTCTGCACTGAGAGCCTAAGGGTATTACAGGTCCAGCATCCCTAGTCCAAAAATTCCAAACCTAAAATGCTCCAAAGTCTGAAATTTTTGAGCATTTAATATGATGCCCAAAATGGAAAATTCTACCTCTTACCAGTTGACCATTTGCATCAAAACATGGGTACACTAGCTGGGTGAGGTGGTGTGTGCCTATGATCTCAGCAGCTAGGGAGGCTGAGGCAGGAGGATAGTGAGTTCAAAGCCAGCCTCAGCAACTTAGCAAGACCCTAAGCAACTTAACAAGACCCTGTCTCTAGATAAAATAGATAAAAAGGAAAGGGGTCTGGGGATGTGGCTCAGTGGTTAAGAGGCCCGGGTTCAATACCTGATACCCCCCAAAAAAGCCACTGACACACTAAAAATACTATGTAAAATGACTTTTAGGCTATATTGATAAGGTGTATATACAAATTTCATGTTTAGACTTTGGTCCTATCCCCAAGATATCTTATTATATATATGAAAATAAAATCCAAAATAACTGGAAATCTGAGACTTCTCGTTCCAAAAATTTTGGGTAAAGCATACTCAAAACTGTAATAAGATTTTTTTTTAGACCTACAGTAAAAGTTGTGCCTATATTATATCAATTGATCCTCAAAGTACCTGCAGAGGGGAGAAGTCAGGAGGGTCTTCAGAAAAATGAAAGTATCTGCTCAGTGCGGCTCTAGCTGCTGGAACGCTGGTCTGGTCTGCAGTGATTTACAAAGCTGAGTTGCTTAGTTAAAACCCAGATGGAATTTGAAGGGCGCTTCAACTGAGCGAGCTGTGAATTCTAGAGATATTGGACAGAGGTTTATTTGTAGTCCAATCAATAGTAAATCAATTAATTTAGCCTTCCAAATAGCCCTGTCCACTCACCCAGGGATACAGCCTTGACTCCCGGTGAGAAGTCAAAACAGCTGATGCCACTTACCAGTCAGCCCAAAGCATTGATTGAGCACCTACTGTGGGCAGCATACCATGCCAGGCACTTCGGGGTAGGGGGTAAGGGGCACAGCAAATAAATGTTCTTCTAGAACTATGAAAGGGAATGTTGTCCAAAATGCTGCTCAATGTTCCGTAGAGAGAGTTATGTCCAGCAAATGTCTACTGAGTTTTGTGCCAGCAAAACTAAAGTGTCTCAACAGATGAGTTTGTATACTTTCTTTTGTTAGAAAATCAAGATCTATGTAATTTAATGAATATCCCTCTTTTGCCTCAGCTTCCAGAACTCAAGAGTAAATCAGCCCAATGGTGTAATGTACTCCTTTCTGTAGTCTGAGAATATCAAGTTTCTGCACTCCTTCCATAGTCTCCGTACATTTTTGTGTTTTAGTGTAAGAATCAATTGGAATCCTTTTTGGGTGATAGGTAAGACACAAAACACCAATTTTGAGGCATTTTCCATTTTATTTTGAGTAGTAGAAGAAAGCAGTAATAACTTCACCAGGTGTCTGACCCAGGAGCAAGCAGCCCAGACTCCAAGTCGGGCTCTGGGGCCATAGGTACCCTACCAACTAGACGGGCGATGTTACTCATATCATATTACTTCTCTGGACCTCGATTTCCTCATCTACAAAATGAGGAGGTAGGCTAGCTCTAACACTCTGCCACACAATGAAAGTGTAAAGCAAGGAACAGCAGGCCCCGTGTAGTAGAAATCAGAGAGCCCAGACAACTCAAGGGCCATTGGGTGCTAATTGTAAGAAGGACACTGTCCTGAAGCTCAGGACATGTGAATCAGCAACCAGTGGACTTCGTGGGCAAGAGGTCATTCAAGTTGTAGCAAATGATTGAAAAGTTGGCCACCACTGCTTCTCCTCCAGCCTCTGATGCAGAGGTGGAATCCAGGAGTCTGTTTCTCCACTCCTTGAACCTATGGAATGACTTTCCTTGGCCAATGGAATATTATTAACAAATATGATGAATCAGGGGTTTGAAATGCTCATGTCATTTTGGTGTTTTCCTCTTGCTGCTTTCGTAACCCAGACACCCCAACCAACTGCTGAGCGTAGCCAGCCACCCTCTTCATTTCAGCACCCACCAGATGTGTGAGTGAGGCCACCTGGGCCGGCCACTCAGCCCTCTTTCCCCACCTGTGCACCAACAAATCAGGCTAAAGTCAACCTAACCCAGCCCAGCGAGCCCAGAGCTACCCAGAAGAACCACAATTTAAATCAATGGTTGTTTTAAGCCACTAAATTTTGGGGCTGGCTTGTGGTACAACTAAAACTAACAACATGGAGACGTGAGAATTCGAACCAGCAAATCCCAGCTGGGTTGCCTGCCAGGCATGGAAGTTAGTGGGGCTTTTCTTTTTGTCTCCATTTGTAGAACTGGATGGGTTTACACCATCCCAACCTTCTCCCAGTCTCTGCTCTCTTTTGCTCTCTTTTGATCCATGATGCTTCCAGCAGGGACAGAAAGCACCTATGCTTGGTGCTGCAAACCTGCTAAAGGCAGAAAGGGAGGGCCGCAGGGACCAGAAACAGGAGGCCCGATAATTAACCCATCCTCCTGAACGCCCAGGCTTCCAACAAACGGAGCTACACAAATCAACCCAATGGAATTATCAGTGCTAATCTCCCAGCCCCTCCCTAATGCCTTCCCTCTCCTGGCCAGCACCTGGCAGGGGCTGTTAAGCCATCACATTCTCCCCGGCCCATCCCCACTCTCTTTTCTCTCTTTCTCAAGTTGTTACCACACAGGCATCACGTAAGGAATCAAACGGGGACAGGTCCTATTGTTCAGCAAAGAGGCAAGAAAAAAAAATAATCAAAAAAGCAGGGGACTTAAAAAAGATCAGAATTATTTCTCAAATAGAATGGGAAAATCTAACATGCCTTATCACTACGGAGAACAAGCACTGTGCGAACGCCCAGGCCTCTGACTGGCATGCCGGTTGTTTTGAATAGACGCATGACATTGTCAAAGAACCTGCCATTGTGTTGCTGAAAGGCACTTGCAACATTGCATAAAAATCAGGCGGTTCGTGTCACCCTCAGACTAGTCAAAGCTGCTGTTTTTTCTTTCTTTCTTTCTTTTTGAAAGAAGGAAAATAAGAAATGTCCCCAGAATAAGACCTTCAAAGCCAGATAAACGTTATTTCTGAAAGACATCGGAAACTGGGCATCCGAGCAAAGCCACCAGCTAAAGAGGTATTCTATTTGGAAAAGATGCTGGTGGGACAATGGGGAGGTTCAAGGCTGGTGTGGGCTGGAGTGGCAGCTCTTCTCGGAGGTCGAATTCTTCAGGCTTGAATTCTTCAGTCCAGTCATCTAGGTTTCTCTGACATTCTTGCAGTCATCTCTTTTCTTCTTGGTTACTTCCTTTGTGGACTTTGTAAATCATGGAATTTGCACGTGTTGTTCTCCAAAACCCCAGCAATGTCCCTCTTTCCGCTCAGTTCTCAGCTAGAAATGAAGTTTCAGATCCTTGCAATTCCGGAAGGATCTAAGCTCAGCTCCAGGGACCCCTGGTCTTTGCTACCCTTGAATACCTCTGGGGAGCTGGGGCTTCTTTGCAGGCTCCACGCCACATCGCAGAGCTGCTGGTGCTGCAGCTTTGGTGGCATCCCTGGACATTGAACAATGACAGTGGGGGAAGGCTTTTGTTGTTCCCTATGAGATACGTGAATTCTCTTCCACAAACAAGAGATGCTAGAACTTGGGGAAGTCACCTGATAGGGGTGAAGCACGTTCTGTCAGCTCGTTGCATTGAGAAACAACTTCAGTCTCCTAAAGTCTTAAGACAAGAGAAAGTGAGAGTCAGGGTGAATAGAGAAGTGAAGAGGTCTATAAGGCACATAAAGCCCAGACTGTGTTCAGATCAATGGTTGTCCCTTACGGTTTCACAGGTCCAACCTTTAAGAAGAGGGGAGAATTTAACTTCAATATTGATTTAACTTCCTGGCTGCCCTTGGGGAACAGGGTTGGTCAGGAAACCAGTTCCGGGTGGGCAGCCTGGCTGATGTATGCTCTCTAATTGCAAGTTTTGATTAGTTCAGTTGCTTCTAGATTTCTGGCTTTTAGCAAATGGCCCTTAGTCTGTGCCTGCTGTTCTCAGAGAGAAGATGAGAAGCTTCTTAGCACCTAGGGGCTGCCCCTACAGTGTGACTTCCTCTAGCAATGGGTTGGTTGCAGGGCAAAAAACCTGTGGACTGTACAGGCAGGTCTTGGCTCCACTTCCAACCTATCCCATGCTCTTGGGCCGGCCACTTCACTTTTTTGAGTCTCAGCTTCCTCGTAGGTAAAATTTACTTTGTTTTATTTATTTATTAATGCCCCACTTGTTCCAGAACGGATTTAAGGTGGCTTATCTGTAAAATGAGAGGATTAGACTAGATGATCCCTTCTAAGGTATCCTCCCAGCTCCAGGATGCTCTGACAGTCTTACTTTCCACTTGACTTTGCAAAGTCTGCAGTTCAATTCCAAGTTAGAGGGATGCCAGCTGCCCCTTGAGTGTGAGTGATTCATAGTCACGGAGGGACTATGGGATTGATTGGGGAGATGTGTGCTTTGTGCTATAGTAATACTTTGTACTTAGGGCTTCACATCGGCAAACCAAATTACAGGTATTATCAAATTTCATACTCACACACCTTTAATAGCCAAGAGTTCATATATGGGGGTAATTTTCAAGCCGTTCCCTACAGATAATAATTCTCTTTTAAATACTCAGAAAAATAATACAGCCCCTCATCAATCCTCAGCCCTGTGGAGTCTGTCTGGGACCTCTCCCAGGCCTGCCCATCCCTCACAGGCCACAGAAGTTCCAGGGTTGAAGAGTCCATTTGGGGCACTTCATTCCAAGAGAGACACTGACAAACGGGAGTTTGCTTGAGGAGTGTCATCAGGGAAATGAACATCTGGAAATAGTGCCTTTTGGAAAAAAAAATGATGAATCTGGGGGTGTTTAGCTCAGGAGAGAGACTTCACGACTTTGCAGAGTTGCCACGGAAAAGAGGGGGCCACCAGAGCCACTGTGGAGCAGCCTGGGCTTCTCATCAGTGGGGTGAGTGTCTTGCGAGGCAATGAGCTAGAAACACTGACGTATCCAATAGAGACGGGGTGAGCACCCGCAGGAGTGCTGGAGAGGAAGGATGGCCACATTTGGTCCAATCTAGCTAACATTTGTTGAGCATTTACTAGGAAACAGGCCCTGCTATGAGGTAGGTACAGTGGGACATGCAAAAGTGAACAACTCTTCACTATTGGTCAGAACCCTTATGGTTATAAACAACAGAAACCAGCTGGAGCTGTTGGTAAACACATAGGCATTTATTACAAAGATGCAGTGATGACTTAATTAATACAAAAGTACAAGGCTGTGGCTGAAGCAAATCAGAATCAGGTTCTCAAAGACCATCAGGAAGCATTTCTTTCTTCCCTTCTGAAAATCTTTTCATTCTTCTCTGTCCTGCTCTCCAGCCCCAGCTTTCTCTGCTTCTCCTGTCCTCAAAATGGAAATGTGGGAATTGATATTGCAGGACTGCCTTCTCTACAACCAGTTTCTCATTTTCCAAGAAGACACACCAATTGGTCCAATGTGGGTCATTTGCCCATGTACTCTACCTACAAGTAAGGTCCCTAGAGTGCACTGCTATAACTCACAGATTGAACCTAAGTCAGGGCAATTACCAGGAAGGAATAAAGATTGGAAAACAAAGCAAAGAAATTCCACTACAAAAGCACAGTTGGTGCTAAGCACAGTGGCACATACCTATAATTCCCAGCTGCTAGGGAAGCAGTTGTAAGAGGATCCCAAGTTCAAAGCCACTCTCAGCAATTTAGTGAGGGTCTAGGCAACTTAACCAGACCCTTTCTCAAAAAATAAAAAGGGTTGCAGATTTGGCTCAGTGGTTAAGCATCCCTGAGTTCAATCCTTGGTAAAACAAACAAACAAAAAAAACCATTTCCTGGTCTTAAGGTGTTTATAATCCAAAAGGGAAAGTAGATATAGAATCAATGAACTCGAGTATCAGAGCAACTACAACACAAACTAGAACAGATGGTATGGGGAATTGTTTTTTGTTGTTGTTTGTTTTTGGTACTAGGGATTGAACTCAGGGGCACTCAACCACTGAGCCACCTCCCAGCCCTTTTTTAAAAATTTTATTTAGAGGCAGGGTCTCATTGAGTTGCTTAGAGCCTTACTAAATTGCTGAGGCTGGCTTTGAATTCGTAATCCTCTTGCCTCGGTCTCCTGAGCCACTGGAATTACGAGCAGAAATGGGTTTTTTGTTTGATGATTTTATTGTTATTGATGTAGATGGTAGTGAATTTTTATTTCACAAATAATAAATCAATATATTCTTATAAAAAATAATCGATCATCTTCTCTCCAACAATATTACTGAATGAAAATGGAAGTTGTATAACAGTGTAAATAGTATTTTCTTTATGTAAAACATGCAAAACAGTCATATATTTTTATATAAGTAAAACATCTATGTGAATGTAAATTTATACAAAAGCCATAGATACCCTCAGATGGTCCTCTCCATATAGTTATTCTAGGCATCTACTACTCTTCTTGCATCTTCACTGTTGTGGTGGTAACAGCTCCCTTTTTATCAAACCATTTATATCTTGGTTGACATTTTGCTATTTGTTCTGTTAATTATTGAGAAGAAGTTGTTAAAATAAACATTTTATTTGTGGACCATTCCTTTAGTTTACTTTCTATATTTGAAGCCCTGTTATTAGGTGCATAGACATTTAAGACTATTGAGGTTTTTAAAACATGGATTGTGCCATTATATAATAACTTTTTTATTTTTAATAATATTTCTAGTCTTGAAATCTACTTTTTTTTCCTGGAAGAAATATAATAACCCCAGCTTTCTTATGCTTATACTTTACAGTTGTATGTCTTCTGTTTTTAACCTCTCTCTTTATATTTAAATATTTTGAAACATCATACAGTCCACTTATTAATGCCTTCAGGGGGCAGTTAGTGCTATTTTAGCCTCAGGGTACTGTATCATCCCTTGTTTTTTTTTGTGTGTGTATCTATTTTAAAAATCTAGCTTACAAGCTCATATCTTTTTTTTTTTTTTTTGTACTAGAGACTGAACCCAGGGTGCTCTACCACTAAGCAACATCCCTAGTCCTTTTTATTTTTGTATTGAGACAGGTATTGCTAAATTGCTGAGGCTGGCCTTGAACTTGTGATACTTCTGCTTTAGCCTCCTGAGTTGCTGGGATGACAGGTGTGGCCACCATGCCTGGCTCCAGTTTACATCTTTATAAGTAGTTCCTTCATTAAACCTTTTTCAAATTTCCTAGTTTCATCCTCCTTTTCTGCTGGGCCTGGAGTAATATATCCAGTGAGGCTGACTACACCATCAGGTTTGTATTGGCTGTATTAATGCTTTCTGTGAGTTTCCTGTCCAGATCTTCTGCCCACTCTCCTCTGGGTTTATTATCTCTTTTGTGTCAGTAACTCCCTGATTTGTAGGTGGTCTTCACATAACCTCAATTATAATCCACTGTCTGCTGTATGTCTTGTAAATATTTCCTTCCAGTCTGTGTGTTGCCTTTTGAACTCCGGCCATAGCATCTTTGTGACTACAGTGTTTTAATTTTTTGATGTAGTTATATTTGTCAATCTTTTAACTCTATTCTGGGGTCACTGCACTTTATATGAGTGGGCAGATTGCAAATATTTTTGGCTTTGCAAGTTACACAGTCTGTGTCAACAATTACTTGACTCTACTGTTATAGCACAAAAAGAGCCACAGACAATAAAGGAGAAAGTGGATGGGTTGGGTTCCAGCAAAACTTTGTGGGCTTTTTTTTTTTTCTCGCCACACAAAAAAAAAATAAGATGGGTCTGCTTTGGCGCTGCACAATAACTGCCAACCCCTATCTCTATCTTTGACTTATTTTCATCTATATAAGGAGGTCCCCCTGCCTTGTGGTCATAAGCAAATTATTCAATATTTTTTTTAAAAAGTATTTGTTCTTCAATTGTAGTTGGACACAATACCTTTATTTTATTTGTTTATTTTTATGTGGTGCTGAGGATCAAACCCAGGGCCTCACACGTGCTAGGTGAGTGCTCCACCGCTGAGCCGCTCTTTTCTAAACATTTGGGATATTTGAATATTTAGGTTAATAAGTTCTTGGAATTGATTTCTGTAACTGATACTAGATAAATAATATATGTTTTTTTTCATAAAGATAGTCAGTTGCCCCACTCTAATTTACGTGCCACTGATATGAAATGCCATATGTATTTACTCAACAAATATGTATTATGTGCCTGGAAACTATATGTATTTATTTCTGGACTTGGTATTCTAGTCTATCGACCTTGTTGGTCTATTTCCAACTCACTATCACAGAATTTTACTGTTTAAATACCATACATTTATGGTATGCTCTGATATCTGACAGGGCAAGTCCCTCTTCCATTTTCTTTCTTTTAATTATCTTGATTTTCTTGATATTTACTTTTCACTGTGGATTCAAAATTAGCTTGTCAGGTTCTATGAAAAATCTTGTTGGGATTTTGATAGGGAGGACATTTAATATTTATAGATTCATTTGCAGAGAATTGACATCTTTGCAATATTGAACCTTTTTAAATCAGGATTGTAGTAAATGTCTTCATTTGTCCAGGTTTTCCTTTATGACTAGAACACTTGTCAGGTTCTGGGAGGGAGGACATTTGTTTCTCTACCTGTGTGTCGGGTAGATTTGACTGACAGGAGAACTTTACACTCATCTCAAACTTTCCGTCCTATTTTCTTGGACCCTCTAGGAAATCAGTGACAAGCTGGTGATGTGTTAAAAATAAATAAGTATAAAGATTTTCTTGTTCTAAGATTATTCTGCAGCTCTAAGAAACAGTTTTCTTTGGTGCCTACAACTCAAGGCTACAGGGACAAATGCTTCCTTTTGTATCGAGAGTGTCAGGACCCACAAAAAGTCTTCTGAGACTAGGTGTTTGGGAGGATATGATCATGTTTGTAATGTCATCCAGCTAAATATGGTAACTTAAAGTCTTTCAACAAATATCTCACTAGTGATTGCCATGAGCCAGAAACTGCTAGCTGCTGGGTCACAGAGAGAATGAGACAGTTTTTGTATAGTGGTCAAGGATTGGAAGTCAGAGCTAGGAATTACAGTCACAGGAACAGTTAACTATCCTCAAAGAGCTATATACAGGGGGTCATAGAACCCCAGCAAAGAGAACCTGGAAGACCTGAGGTTTCACACAGAATTTTTTTTTTTTTTTTTTTTTTTGATACTGGAAGTTGAATTCAAGGGCACTCAGCCACTGAGCCACATCTCCAGCCCAATTTTGTATTTTATTTAGAGACAGGTCTCATTGAGTTGCTCAGCACTTCGCTTTTGCTGAGGCTGGCTTTGAACTTTCAATCCTCTTTCTTCGGCCTCCCAAGCCACACTGGGATTACAAGTGTGCACCACTGCTGGTGCAGGATTTCTGAAGAGGATAATGCTTAGCCTGAGCCCTGATGAAGAAATAAAATGAAGCCCAGAAAATAGAAAGGGCAATCTAGGAAGAAGTCTATCTAAAAACAGTGGAAAGTAAAATCTCTTGATATTGGCAGCAAAGGAATTGTAAGCATTTGAACATAACTATAGAGTATAATGGAAGGAAGAAAGAGGCAGAAGACCGGGAAAGTAGGGATCACAGAGTGAGTACCTGGTCCAGGTACTTTCCTGTAAGTAGTGGGAGTGATTGAGTTATTCTTGGAGCCTGGGCCTGGCTTTGTCAGAGATCTTTATTAAATAACTTTATAGCTGAGTATGGAGAATGTATTTAACGAACAGAAGACCAAAACCAAGGAGATCATTGAGGAGAGAATTCAACAGTCCTGTTCAAAGATGAGGTTGGTCTGAAGTAGGGTGGAAGGGAGAGGCCACACCCCTACCAGCCATGCAGCACGGTGGTGGTTAAGAGTCCAGGTCCTGCAGGTGGTAGACACAGTTTTAGTCTGACATTATGGTTTGGATGTGAGGTGTCCCTCAAAAACTCATGTGTGAAACAGTGCAAGAACATTCAGAGGTGAAAAGATTGAGTATGAGAGCCTTCACCCATCAGTGAATTACTCCCCTGATGGGGTTAGCTGAGTGGTAACTCAAGGCAGGAAGGGTGTGGCTGGAGGAGTTGGGCATTGGGGGCATTCCTTTGGGGTATGTATTTTGTATCTGGTGAGTGTAGTCCCCCCACCCCTCCTCTTTCTGATCATTATGTGAGTGTCTTTCCTCTGCCACACTCTTCTGCCATGATGCTCTGCCTCACCTGGAGCCACAAGGAATGGAGAAATCTGTCTGTGGACTGAGACCTCTGAAACTGTGAGCCCCCAAACAAACCCTTCCTCCTCTAAAATTGTTCTTGTCAGGTCTTTTAGTCACAGCAGTGAAAAAAAACTGACTAAAACATCTGTATTGGAAGTGGGGACTTGGGTGAACCCTTTTGCTACCCTAACTTGCAGCTCCCCATCTCTAAAAAAGAAGCCACAGTTCCTAGTTCTTGAATCTATAATGAGAGTCCAAGGAGAGAACAAATAACTGGTGGTGGTGGGGGGGGGATACCAACAAGAACCACAGAGTCCCAGCCTTAGTTACTGCAGATATCTAAGGAATCAGCGTTCAGCTTTATTTTAAAGGAAGGGCAGAGGAAGTAAAAGGAAAGGAGTCACTTTGCTGGTCCTAGAGGGAAAAGTTGTGGTAAACCAACGAGGGGAAAAATTCTGTTTAGGGTGCCCAACAGTCATCTTCATTTGTAAGTGTTTCTCCCAGGCTTTGAAACAGTGGCTTTGGTTTGTAGTTGGAGTCAGAATCAATTGTGTCCATAGCTCTTGACACTCATCAGCCTGTGTCTGTGGGAGAAACCATGGGGGACAAAGACAGCGCCCGTGCTAGTCAAGCTGGCAGGAAATGGGGATCAAGCTGGACTTGGAACCATGAAATCTGTTTCAGGAAACCTGAGCTTAGTTCTTGGCTGTGGAACAATTATTTGTTATGCCACTTTGGACATTCATAATTATTCTGTGTCTCAGTTTCCTCATTTGTAAAAAGGAAATGATAACAATAATGGAGTGTGTGTGTGTGTGTCCTTTGAAATTCACAGGGAATTGGTTCTAGGACCCCCAGTGAATACCCACATGCACAGATGCTGTGTAAAATGGTGTAGTATTTGCATATGACCTGAACACATCCTCCCATATACTTTAAATCATTTCTAGGTTACTTATAATAACTAATACAATGTACATGCTATGTAAATAGTAGTTACACTGTATTGTTTAGGGAATAATGCCAAGAAAAAATCTGCATGTTCAGTACAGATGTGTGTTTTTTTTTTCTTCTGAACATTTTCCATCAGTCGTTAGTTGAACCCATGGATGTGAGACCTGTGGCCGTGGAACCCACAGATGTGGAGGGCCAGCTATATATCTTATTTCACCTAGTTGTAAAATTCAAGAGAGATAGTAAAAGCATTAGTAACTATAAAATGATGCTTAAATCTTAGTTATGATTTTGTGGAGGCGGAACCCTGGGGCAAGGCCGGGTATCTGGGACCCACTCCACACCATAGCCAAGCAAGCTTCAAGTCCAAGAAAGAATTCAATTATTGCAGCGTGTAATTTTCTGTTTGCAGGGCTCATATTGTGTATGTAATTGAATCAGAATAAAGAGATCCAAAGGCTGTGGGCTTGGGATAAGGCTTTGGAACTGGACTCCAATGAAGCCTGGCTGGAGGGGGAGCGCTGGAGGAGGAAGGGAGGGAGGAAGGAGGGAGGGAAGAGGGCACAGGAAGCAGAGGGCCAGGTGGGCCCTGAGAGCAGCAGGCTGCTCTTGGTTTCCTGTGGCCCTTCTAAGTCTTGATTTTACCTGTAGAGCCAGAGGTTTGGCAGGTTGAGGGCATCTCTAGGCTGGGCATCTTCTTTTTCTCTTTGGCTGGGATGAGGCAGCTGAGCCACTCCGTCTGAGGATTCTTCCCCGTGTCACCTCCAGCCACCCTCTACATCACTTCACCACCTACTGCCTGTTCCTACAGACTGAATTTACAGCTGAGAAGGTGACTCTTGGGAAGGGACATCAGAAGCCAGATAGGGGTCAGAGGTGTGATTGGAGCAGGATTGGAGCTCTCCCTCCTTCACTTGGGAAACCACTTGATTCTGGACGGTCAGGATGATGGGTCACCCTGATTTGGGAAGAGAGTGGATTTCAGAACAACGAAACTAGGGAACCAGGCAGGGGGCGTGGGACGCCAAATGACCTCTCATGGACATGGTCACGCATTCTTCTCAAGGCCCAGCAGGGGCTGTGGAGGAGCTTGCAGCCAGCCGCTGGTGTCTTCCCTGAAGTCAAGGCTGACAGAAGGGCACAGGACAGAAGGGAAGAAGGCAGGCTGGGAAGGAAGGAGCAGAAATCTACCTCCTAGTTCCTGCTGAGTTTGTCCCCAAGGCCTGACTCCTTTGTCCCAGCTGGCACTGTCTTAAGGGCCCTATGGCTGCCTTTCCTGGCAGCCCCTTCCCCACTTCTAGCAGCACACTCCTCCCCACGTCTCTCCCAGCCCCTACGTCTCCCTTCTCCTGCCCCAGGGAGGTGAGTGGGATTTGGCAGTTGGTCCAGGCTGGGAATACAATTCCAGCCGAGAGCCAAGAGCAGGTCTGAGACCAGCTGCCTAATGCCATTTCCTGGGCACCAACAAATCCAACTCCAAGACAAACAGCCAGCAGCGCCTAGGAGAGAAGGAGACAGGCAGTGGTGGAGGGGGAAGCAGGGGAGAGAATGGGAAGCAGAGCCCGGGAGAAAGACAAAGTGAGGAAAAAACCGCACACAGCACACCCAAGCCAGTGGCCCAGAATCTCTCCCACATCTGCAGAATCAGAAACACTTATTAATAGCCAGCAAAAGGCAAAGAGGAAGTGTCTCATTGTCTGCCGCTGTCATTCCTCACTCTGACGAGCACTTAAAGTGTCAAGACCCCTTTCAGCAGCTGTGCACAAGCCATCAGGCCTTCTCATCGGTCACTGCGATTCCCAGCGCTGCAGCTCAGTCCTCGTGACTGCTTCAGCGCTGTGTTTGGAGACGGGGCGTAGGCAGCACACAAACAAGTGCTGTCTTTTTGGAAGGACCGTGTTGGGGGCCCCCCCGGGATGGTGAGGGATGGGGCGAGGGCCGGGGGTGGGGAAGGGGGACAGATCCTGCCCAGCCCGCTGTGGGATGTCAGAGAGAAGGTCATTACACAGGGATGTTGGGAGGATGAGAGGCTGGGCATGGGGTGGGGCTGAGAGTGTAAGGTTTACCTTGAACAAGAGGGTGGGCGCTGTCAGCTGTCATGGAAAGGAGATTCCACGTGTGATTTTTAGACAACAAAGGATGGCTTTCTGGAGGTGGGAGTTCTGGTTGATCATTGTCTCTTTTGAGGGCAATATAAAGCAGAATGGGCTAGAGCTGCAGTAGGTGGGATCTAGGTAGGATAGAAGAAAGGCCCTCCTAATGGATAGTAGTAGCTATGAAGCCAAAGTGAGCTGGAAATGTTGCTTTCTTTGAGGATATTTACCTGCTGTTATAGTGCCTCCACCTAAGACTTTGGGATGGTGTCTTGGGCAGGGATGGGTTATGAAGGGCATGTAGAAGAGGAGATGGCTGAGATTCCAGGCTTTCTCCAGCAGGAGGTATCTCTTATTGTATGAGTTTGCTATAGCTGCAGTAACAAAACCCACAGACTGGGTGAAACAACAGCAGTTTATCACCCCACAGTTCTGGAGGCTGGAAACCTGTGATCAAGGCATTGGCAGGGCTGGTGCGAAAACTGTCCTATGTTTCTCCTCAAGCTTCTGATGGCTTTCTGACAATCTTTGACACTCCTTGGTTTGAAGAAGCATCACCCTGACTCTGCCTTCATGTCAACATGGTGTTCTCCCTCTGTGAATATCTGCATTCAAATTTTTCTCTGTACAAGAGAACTCAAATAGTACGGGATTATAGGCCCACCCTACTCCAACAGGAGCTTGCCTTGACTGATCACATCTGTACACACTGTTTCCAAATAAGGTCACATCTGAGGTACAGAGGATTAGGACATCAAATTGTGAATATTAGGGTAGCACAATTCAACCCATAACACTTGTCAATCAGAAAGAAATACAAGCCTATCAAGAGGGTGATCGAGGAAGCTAGCAGTTAGGGAGAAAATTCTAGTGCCCATACCCCTTGTGTCCACAAAGATGCATCCTGGTTATTTGCTTCTGTTGGAGGATCTAGGACTTGGTTCTCAAACTTGGATCTTTGCTGTAGCCCCTTAATTTCTCTTGCCTGAAACAGAAGGGACAGAGCAGCTGCAGCAACTGACCTCCACACTTCAGATGGAGGGCGTTCATGGCCATCTTAGTTTAAAGGACCAGCCAGTGACCAAAGCATTCCAACCTCCAGGAAACAGACTGAGGAGACACCTCCACATTCTCCTTTGCAGGTTTCAGGAATGACTTGGTTAATCTGTTCACCTCTGAAAGGAGAAAAGGGTAAAATTGTTTATATTTTCCTTTCTGCTGACCTGACTCTGACACAGCCAGGGGATCTGGTTAATGTTTAAAGAAAAATTAGCCTGTTGTTCAACATTCTCCATAATGTCCATCCAATTCAATTAGTTAATAGACTCATGAAATGTCAGTGCAGGATATGTAGAGATGATTCAATCTCAGCTCCTCATTTTTTAGATGAAGAAAGCAATGCCGAGAAAAGGTAACCAATTGCCTGCACACAGTGCGCATCTTGTGCGGAAGCACTCAGGTTTGTGGGCTCTCAGCTCAGTGCTCCTAATCGGGTGAGCATTTAACTCATTGAGCAACTGCCTTTAAAGGCCTGAGCTAGCAAGCCAGACCCCTGTGAGTAGGAGAAGACACTCCTCCAAACCAGTCTTGCCCAGCCTTCCTGCTCTCTCGTGGCAATTCTCAGTACCTCCAGCCTCCTTCTCACCTAGTCACATATTGAACAAAGGAACAAAGTGGGTGCTTGAGATGGCACAAAGGCTCACCCAAGGCTGGGGCCAAGCCCTGTTGTCTGCAGCTCCCTCCACCTCCCATTTCCTCTGCCTGGGTTGGTGAGCTAAGCTCTCATGAAATCAGCAGCTTCTACTCTGTCATCTCCTTCCCCTTCCGGACCCTGGCAGTCACCTAATCTCAGCCTGGGCCAGGAGGTCACACCTGAAGGCAGGAGGGAAATCAAGCATCTTCAGTGAGCTTTCAGATTTTCCAAAAGCCTCATGGTCCTACGTAATCCCCGGATGCACCTGAATTGGGGGAGGGCAGAATGGGTAGGTTGAAATGATGGGTTGGCTGAGGATATCCTTCTAAGTCCCCCCTGGAGCCTGGCAGGGAATTTCTCATTTTCTGATCTGAGAGGGAAGGAAGCACTGAGGGAATGGGGTTTGAGTTTCAGAACAGGGTGTCACAGGGATGGGGATTTAAAAATAAACAGAGGAGCCAGCAGCATCTTTTTAGCAATAGCCATGGTAACGGACACTGCTGGAATCAGAGCTAGCGTGGGGACTGTTCCTGAGGCTCCAGAAATGTATGCGGGGTTACACCATCTTCCATTCCTCTTTGTTGTTGTCGCTGTTGTTGTTTTAAATTCTCCAGGGCTGTGAACACAGCAAACCCAAACACAGGGGAGCACCTTGCAAAGGTGCCCTTACAGTCTCACATGCACATTCAGGCTGCTCTCTTTCCACGGTCCCTCAGAACATGTGCTCAGGAGCGCCCCCCTAAACTCACCACTACCACACACACACACACCCTCAGAAACATGCACCCACACCAAAGCAAAGACACACACCCTGGTGTGCGCATATGCCCACACACAGAGAAATGCAAATGTATGCACGTGTATCTTGGCTCATTCTTACATATGCTTAAAAATACCTACTACTATAGTCAGAGGGATGAAGACTTGAACTTGCATCTCTTCATGCTCTCTCCAGGTTCCATACATGTTTTTATGGGTGGACGTGTTCAGTTTCATCTGACATCTTTTTGGCACATGTACATACCTGCTCACAGGAAGTCGATCATATGTGCCTCATGAAGGGCTGTACACCTGAATATCACACAGACATGGGAACACACTTGTGTATTCACATACGTGTGATTGACCTACACCTCCTCACCCCACCTGCTTGAGCATACATCAATTGTGTTCGGCGCCTGCTCCCTCAGGTGTACGCACTTGACCAAAAGCAAGTGTTTGCCCACCTCCTCATCTGACCACAGAGTGGTTTCTCATGGCCCTGGGGGGGGGGGGGCACACTCATGTGTTCAAGCTTCAGCTGTCCAATGCAAACTGGCCGAGACACGTCGTCTAGAGATGTCCTTTATTCTGAGGCTTTCTCCACCACACTCCCTCTTGCTCTCACCCACCTTTAGAGAACCACCTGAGCCAATGCCTTCTACACACCCTGTGAAAGGTGTAGAGAAGGGAAACAGACCGTCAAGATTCGGCCTTGAGGCCTTGGGGTTCCACAGCAGGCAAAATCGAGCAGAAATATGCTACCAGTGCCAGTGTGCTTTTAAAAAAGTCGCACAAGTCTCCCAAGGAGGCAGGAAAATCAAAGCCTCGCCATTTAAAATCCCTACACAACAGAAAGAGAAATCAACACAGAGCTCTCAGAAAGGGCTGAGGCTCCCCCACGTCTCCCTCCTTCTCCAGAAGAAAAGACAAACAGAAAACAAATCAAAAAACAAATCTGGACTAAAAGGAGCAATTGTCAAATGAATAGCTCCGGGGTTTCCTCTCACTGGAGGACATGTGCTCCCTGACCACAGGACAGGAATGAGAAGGGACTCCTGCAGGAGCCGTGCAAAGGGGCAGGCTGTGTTAAGCTGACCCAAATGATGTGTCCTTGTCCCTAGAGCACAAGGTGGAAAAATCACAGGCTTGGGAAGGAGACAAAACTATATTTGAGGGCAGGGTCTCTTTTAGTAGCTCTGTGACCTTGCACAGGTCCTTGACTTCTGAGCCTCGGTTTTCTCACCTGTAAAGTAAGGATCCATGCCAAGCCTGGTTGTAAGAATCAAATGGAATGCTATATGAAATAGTTTCCACTCCAGTATGTGTTTATCAAATGACCAAGAAAAGATCCCTGGATTCTGGAGCACGGGAGGTCTCCAGACTCTGACCTTCAGTTACAACAAATGTCCAGAACACCTTCAAAGCATGGTTTACACCTTGGCTCTTGGGGAGAAGAAACATCTGAGGAGAAAGGGGAAGTGGGTCTCACTTTCTCCTTCAGACTTAGGCTTAATTAGTGATGGGTGTTTCCTAAGGAGGACCCTAGATCCTTCCTCGTATACATAAGGTTTCTTCTTTCCTGTTTCTTTCTCAACAAATGAATAGGTTTTTATTGTTTCTCTATATCACACTCAGCTCCATACTTAGCCCAATGCAAGACCCATGGCCTAAGATTGAGTCCTTGCTCCTAAGTGTTGCAATTTGTTAGGGAAGACAGTGGTTGGGAAATATTAAAGCATCCCTGTCTTGGTCTTCTTAGGCTGCCTTAACCCAATACCTCAGCCTGGGTGGCTTAATAGAAATTTATTTTCTGGAGGTCTAAGTCTAAGACCAAGGGACTGGAAGACTCTGTTCCTGGTGAGAGTTCTCTTCCTGGCTTGTAGAAGACCACTTCCTCCCTGTTTTTTCCACAATGATTTCCCTCTGTGCATGAGCCCCTAGCAGGCCCCACCCTTTTGCCCTCACTTAACGATCATTACCTCCTTATATGCCCAATTTCCAAATGCAATCACACTGGGACTGAGGGCTTCAACACAGAGATTTGGAAGGATATGCTACAGTCCATAACAGCCTCTACTCCTCATGCATCTCACATTGAAGGGCACTGCAGGCATTTAATATGAAAAAGCATAGAAGATGCCAATAGGAGCAAGAAGAAAGCAGACTTGTTTTCTGAGTTATGTACATGTATGGCAAATATGAGCAAGAACAGGGGCTCATGCCTGGATACTCCTCTTTGTTCCAAAAATCTAGAACACAGTGAGCAAATGGTAGAAAAGTCCAACTTCTGGATCACACAGAGAAGGGTGTTGAACACAAAGGAGGAACATTGTCTTTCCTTGGAAAAGTAACTGAACAACCACACAGCAAATGCATGTAGAACCACACCCGAGACACCAGATAGCACCTTGGAGCAACCTCTCTTATCTGTTTGAAGAACACCAACATTTCTTTCAATGCCCAGTTCAAATGCCATCTCCCCTGTGGATCATCTGTTGCCTCAAACATATGCACACACTCAGGTACACATACATACACATGTGCACATGTGTGCAAAAACCATTACTTTTATTTATGCATTCCTAGTAGTTGGTGCCAACCTTGGTGGCAGCATGTTCAAATTACTTCTTACTTTCTGGGGTAATTTCCCAAATTTTAAAATATAAGCTTTTTGAAGGCAGAAACTTGCCCATTTAGTTGACAATTTTATCTCCAGCCTATAAAGTGAAGCCTGGTACTAGGGTGATCGACAAAGCCAATTTTCCTGAGACCCAATGACTTTCCAAGACAGATTTTCAGTTCTAAAACCAGAATAATTCCAGGCAAACGGGGATGTTTGGCCATTCTACCTGGCGTGTGGTAGGCATTTGGTAAATAGTTACCATGCAAGTACTGCCACAGATAAGGAGCAGCTCCCAGAAAGAATCACAGGGCGATTAAAGTGATAGGGGATGGGGGTAGGAAGCATCCCAAGCAGATTTATTAAAGAAAAGCCTTTATAGGCCTGGCATAAAAGAGGCAAAAAGTAGATATTACTCGACTCTAAACCATCATGAGCTGAAAACACAGAAGCATTAAGAATGTCTGAATATGGGGGCTCAGTGGCAGAGCCCTTGCTTTGCAGGTATGAGGCACTGGGTTCAATCCTCAGCACCATGTAAAAATAGATGAACAAAATAAAGGTATTAGAAAGAAAGGATGTCTGAATATGTTATGGTTCACAGGCCACAGTGGGAAAAGCCAGAGCATTTGAGGGTTATCTATAGATTTTTGAGACTGTTTCACAAAAGGACAATATATTCCTCAAAATCCCTCTTAGAGACAGAGCCCTGAGTTGTGTGGCTCATGAGTTGAATTGCTATTTCCTTTCCTTGTGTACGTATTACCATAATAGCATTAAAAGGAAATTTAAAGAAAGAAAAATAAATCACTTTAGTTGACTAAACCTGGTCCAACAACTAATTTTCTTTGTGTATATTCTCTTATAGTTCTTGCTCCTAGTTTTACGTAATTATAATCAGAGTGAACATACAACTTGTATACCATTTTCTTAAACCATAGATTGTATGGGAAACATTTTCTACCTTGTTACATACTCTCATAGTCTCAGTACTTATTCTTTTTAATGTTACTACAACAGTCTGTAACTCACTTAACAATTTCCTATTGCTGGCATTTAGATTGTTTCTAGTTTTCTGCTAATGAAGATAATCCTCCATTGAGCCTCTGCACGCACGTCTTTTTCCTTCTTTTGTAATATTTCTTTAGGATAAATTCACAGAATTCACCTCAGTGGGTCAGAGGATCTAATAATCTTTAACGACTCATCCATGCTTTCACAAAATATTTATTGAACACCTGCTCTGTGCTAGAGTCTGACAATGAGGGTACAGAGGCTAGTTTCTGCCAACCCGAGGCTCACAGTCTAGCAGGGGCAAGGATGAACAAGTGATGTAGTTTAAGAAACATTCCAGCTGTGGAACAGACTGTGCTGCAGGGGCCCCAGGGTCTTACTGAGCGGAGGAGGAGGGGCACGGTCAAGCAAACCATGCCAGAATAAGGCTGAATTGTAAAAAGCTTAGGAAATGTTAGCCTGGTAGACAAAGTGGGGAAGGAAACTCCAGACAGAGAAAATAGCAAGGCTGAAATCAGAACTGAGAGGAAAACAGAATGTATTCTAGGAATTGCTGTGACTTGATGATGTGGGGACGTAGATGTGGGGGCAGAAATGGTTGGTTTTGAGAAGATAAAGATGGCAGATGAGGCTGAGCACAGGAAGGGCAGCCTGTGCACCACGCCAAGGCGTTTGCATTCCATCTTTAAGGTGGTGGGAGTGGTCAGGGGTTTTACCCACGCTCTTGATAACGTTTCCCAAGTTGCTTTCCAAATTAGACTCATGTATGAGAAAACTGATTCTAAATGTATTTTGATTTGATTTTTTTCCTCGAGCTTCCTGGGGGCTCTAGTCCCATTTCTGCCTAGAGGGATGGCGGGAGAGTTGGCAGGGAGCCGGTGGACTCCAGCCTGTGGGCATTATAGTTGAGTGGAAATGAACAGGAGGACCTGAGGAACTGAAGGGGGTGGGAAGTCAATGATCTTCCATGATCTTGCTTTAAAAGCAAGGTTGGGGGGCTGTCCATTAGATAGAGATGTACACACCCGCCACCTTCCAAAAACCTAGACTCTTCTAAGGCCTCTTAAACAGAAGCCTCCTGGTGCCCTTCCTTCTCTGGAAGCTTCCCCTGGGCTGGGTGGCTTAGTCACATCCACCAGCGTAGGGAAAGAGTACAATTCCTTCATCCCAGAATCTGGGAGCCTCGGAGTGCTCCATCTGCTGCTTCTTGTCACCAGAGCCCTGAAGGGTACATGAGCTGCCAGCCAGTCCTGGATTTCCCCTTCTTGCTCCCACGTGCCCTCATTCCCCCGACACCACCCCACCAGGGTACAGGGCAGTGAGCGGTCTCCTCCTGCTGGGCTCCTCCTTCCCCTGCCTGACAGCCTGCTCTCCCTCCTTCCTGAGTTTCTTGGAGGCCATGCTCTGTGAAGCTCTCCTAGCCCTCCAGGCAGAGCTGGGCCACCAAAGGACTTTGCAGGGATTGATTTTTTTATGTGCTGGTCCACTGGGTGGAATCATTGGAGTGTGTCTGTCTGTCTGTCTCTCTAGACTGTGAATTGGAGGAAGGACAAACATCAGGTGCAAAGGCCCCTGGAAGGTGCGGTTTCCCTGGAATTCCCCCTTGGGCTGGGGTGGGGGGGAAGCAGGGCCAGCAGCAAGGCCTTCCCCTGCCTGCATCTAATTCCCTTCCCTTATTAAATTCAGGCCTGATTTGGGCTGTGTGCGCTCTCCTGGACAACCTGCTGTTTGACCAATTCCTTTCTCTTCTCCCTCTGGTGACTAATCGCTGCTCTTTCCTTCAGAGTCTGCATCTCCGTCCTCTCCCCCTCCTGTGTTCCCGGCAGGTGAGTGGTGGGGCCACCTCACCCTGCTGACTCCTGAGGCACAGACAGGGCAAGTCGGAGCCCTCAAGCCAGCTCCACTGGGGTCCGAGGCTCCTCTCCCTGGAGAGCCGTTGCTGTGGAGATGAGAGGATGATGGGAGGGGATGGAGATCAAGGGAGGAGAGCAGGAGGAGCAGACAAGCAAAGAAAGTAAGGGAAGAAGACAGAGTTTGAGAAAAGAAAGCTCAGGCCAGATCAGAAGGCCCCCAAAACAAGGAAGGAAGGAGCATGAGAGAGAAGACACAAGCGTGAAGAAAAATGCACATAAAAAGCCATCCGGAGAGCTGGGAAATCCAAGAGCAAATCAACCACAAAACAAGATTTTCAAACTTGAGAAATTACAACCTCTTGTCATCTTAGGAGGAGAAAGAGCACCCTGGAGACAGCACTGCGGGCCTGTCTGGGGAGCCACGGTCTAACTGGGGGAGGGAAGGACTCCAGATCCAAGGCCTCTGCCCCAGGTCCTGGTGCCGGGCAGGGCCCAGGGCAGCTGAGCACGTGTACTCCCACACACAGGGGCCCAGGGCACAGGCCCAAGGCCAGGGGCTTCAGTTCTTCACTCTACTGGGGTCCGTCCAGGCTGCAGACCGGTGGCTGTAGGTGTGCAGGTGGCACTGTCACTGAGCCAGCTGAGTGTGCCACCACCAAGGGGTGTGCCATACATCAGTCCTGGCCCTCGACTATGAATCCCCAAATTGCTGAATATCATGGAGCCTCCATTCCAGCCCTGCTGTCCCTCATAATTCTGACCCAGAAACCCATGGAAACAGTCATCGAGGCGGGCAAGGCACTCGCAAAAGAAAAGCAATTGTCACCTTCCCCGTGGAGAGCTCACGGGAAGGGAGTAGAGGAGAATGTGGACCTCCCAGGCCTCCTCACCAAGGCCACCTGCCACACCCCTGTTCCTGGATGTCTCCCACTTCCTGTCCTGGTCCCAGGTGAGCTTGAGCTCTTCCCCCTGTGCCTTTCCACACTGTCCGCTGCCTGGGGTGTCTGCACTCTCCTCCCTCAGCTAACTCCTCCTCTGTCTTCTGGTCTCAGCCTAAATGTTGCTTCTTCCAGAGAGTCTTCCAGGACTCACCGTAGGTTAGTTTTGTGTTTCTGCCCCATGCCCATGTGTGTTGTGTGTGTGTGTGTGTGTGTGTGTGGTGGTGGTGGGGGGAGAGACACTGTGAGCTGGGGAAGTGGGTGTAAGTCCCTCGAGATACCATTTATAACCGACTCCTGAGCCCCAAGACCACCGTGGAGAACAACCAGAGCTGAGTGTGGGTGCTCCGCCACCTGTCCACCAGCTGCCACTCTCTTCCAACTCTTGGGGAGAAGCCACGGGAGTCTGAAGCATTTTCTGGGTCACTGCCTAGCAATTGGTGACAGCGGCCTTCCTTCCCCACGCTTGTCTCTCGCTGAGTAAGCTCTGCAGCCCCCGCATGGCGCTGACACGCTTCCGCCTCATTCAGAGCGAGCCTGTTGCCATGGTTGTGCGGGGCTCTGCCTGCGGCTGCCAGCGAACCTTCGGGAGCCCAGCACGCTGGGACGGGAGCTCCGGCAGAGCGGGTGGGGATCTCGGGTGCTTCTCCCAGGCGAGTGTTGCTCAGTGGAGCAGGGCGTCTGGGTGCAGGGGACACCCAGCCGGAGTGGGGGACATGGTGGAACCAGCCTTCACTTTGGTCCCCCTCAGTTTTCCCAGATGAGATCATCCCTCTCCTCACTGGAACCAGGCTGCTGGACCCTTGATTGGCAACCACTGAGCCACTCCCTGGCTTCATTCAGGTCCCTGCTCTGTGTCACCTCCTCAGAGCCTCCCTGACCACTGTATTTAAAACAGCTCCCCTTCCCACTTCTAACTCCTCTATTTTTCTCCCCTCATTCTTTACTAGTCGCTGTGCCATGATCTTCTCATTTATGCATCCATTGTCTGGCCTCCCTATTACAAGGAACAGAGCAGAGACCCAAGGGTTTTGGATACTGTCCAGTTGCCCTCTGCCCACGCTGGTCCTTTCTCCACCTTCTCCACCCTGCTCTGCTCTCAGGAGGCCAACTCTGGCTATTGCACCTGCCAGGCTCTCTTGACCAGGGCTTCTTTCTGGGTGGGGCCAAGGCAGGCATCAGAGAAAGATCAAAGGCAGAAAGAGAGGTCGCTGCTTTGACTCTAGATGTCTGTCGGGAGGGTCCCTCTTCTCCCAGAGCTCTGGCCAGACAGCCTCGTGTCTCGCACAGTTCCAGTGTTCAGGAGCTCCCGCGCTCTGTTTCTTTGGGCTGTCCTGATATTTCTGGGCTCTGATCCCTCATCGTGTCCTGTTGGTTCCCTAAGCCGGCTCACACCTCTGTAACGTGTCCCTTTCTTAGAGCCCTTCATCTGCACTCTTTGAGGTGAAAAATATCTCCCACTGAGACTGATGCATCTGTGCTCTGATACAACAAGTGTTGTTAAAAGAGGGAACAAATAAATGGCAGGTCCCCAGGCCTGCTCACATGCCCAGGCTTGACCACCGAAGGCCAGGGAGGAAGGCAAAAGGAAGCTCATACCTACATCTCCAGGGAGACCCAGATAAATCTGAATGGACATCCCCAAAATTGCTCCTAGGTCAAGAGTGGCACTCACATTTTTAAGAATCATAAGTAAGAAAATTCGAAAGTCTTCTTCAATATCTGTTCTTATGACTCATCACTCTCCCTGGCAGAAATATCTCCAAATCTTCCTTCTCAACCCAAAGAGAAAGGTTGCCTCTGTTATTTTTCTAGGAAATCATTATACTGTATTAGCATGTAGTAGTCTAATATGTTGGTGTCTTATATGGGGATTGCAAGGAACACAGGATTTGAAATTAAAAAAAAAAAAAACTAATCTCAGCTCTGACCTGTTATGCCTAGTGATATCAGACAAACCAGTTAGTTTTGCAAGCCTCTTCGTGTCATCTGTAAAACGTACACAGGTGGGCCTTGCCCAGCTCAACATCTGTGAGCACAATAAGAAGACCCTGTTATATGGGAATGCATTCTGCACGCCAATATTAGTTGGTGCTCTCATCCTGTTTGGCATATTTAATCTCAGAATCTGGGGTTCTCTGCAGTTCTCTCTTTCAAATCTTCCTGAAACTAACCCAAATCTCCAAAAGGGTCTTCCCAGTCTTGCATGTTCCTGAGGCACAAAAGGTACCTTTTCTCTTCCCTGACCTTTTTCTTGAAGGTGGCCCCCATGAGCATGGGGCAGGGATGGGGGTGATGACAACCGGCTCAGGTGAGATCCTTGGTTAGGCAGCTGGATCTCACAGGAGGATGCCAACCCTGCAGCCCCCTGATTGATTTATGAAGGATGTGGAGCTATCCCGTGTTGACAATACAGAATGCCAACACTCCACACCCTCACCAGGAAAGGAAACAAACTCAAATTGTCTGCTGCTGGCTGTCATGGAAAGCCCAGGAGCAAGAAATAATATTCATGAAGGATTATCTGAAGGACACGCAGCTCATCTACTCCTATAGGTGTACTAGATTTTATCCCCGGCTCAAGCCAGGCAATCAGAGCTGTGTATCTGGACCAAATGGTTTTCGCTCCTTGTAGAAGCAGATTTACTGACTTGTGTTCAGGCATACTGTTTTAAGTTTGCACTGAAGCGATCCTTTAAGGAAAATCTATGTGAGTGTATCTATTGCATTTAACGTCAGAATGATACTTTAAAAAATGCCTATTAGATCTCTGGGCCCTGTTTTGAAGTTCCACGTGGGGAATTTCCCTTAGCTCCAGCTTCTCCAGGGAAACGGATATAATTGCCACTAATAGACAATGCGACATTTCTACGGCCGACTTCTCCTTTGGTCTTGGTTGCTAGGAAGCTCAGACTTTATGGCATGAACTTTTGTGTTCTAGCTTCTTGTTGGGTCTCCTTTTTCTATTCCTCCGCTATTCCACTTCAACCTGACCATTTATCTATATTTCTATCTTATTGTAGAGTGTCATTATTATAAACCATCTCAATTTCTTTTTGTTACTCTGAAAAAAAAAAAAAAGGAAGTGGGTGACTCAGAACACTAGGAAGCGTAGGCAGAGTAGCCTGAGCAGTGTAGACGAATCCAAAATGAATGCATGCATCTGCTGAGAGATGACACCAGAAAAAGGTTCTTCATTAACTCACTCAGACATCACTTGTGATTTACTAAAAGTTGAATGCACTACTAGGCTCTGGGGATACAAAGAAAATCTAACATTCTTTCATTCAATAATTTTTAAATTTTTTTATCTTTTGTGGTGCAGGGGATTGAATCCAGGGCCTCATAACTGCTGGGCAAGTGCTTAACCACTGAGCTATAATCATTTGCCCACGTTCAACAGACATTTATCAGGATTTGCCTTGTGATCAAAACATAGCAAGGGGGGTGCTGGGGGATCTAGCTCAGTTGGTAGAGTGCTTGCCTCGCAGGCACAAGGCCCTGGCTTCAATCCCCAGCACCACAACACAACAAAACAAAACAAAAAAATAGCAGGGAACAGCCCATTTGCCCTTGTGGAGATCACAGAATGATGGCGAAGTCAGGTGATCTAACCGAAGACCACACCGAAGTGGGAGGAACAAGTTCTGGGTGGGCGACAGCACCGAGAATGGGAGAATTAACTGTGTCTAGAGTCTGAGGGGATCTCTTAGGAAAGAGGTATTCAAACTGATATCTGGAGAAGGATGAGAAGTTTGGCAGGTAAAAAGGAGGAGAGCAAAGAGTTTCTAGAAGACAACACACACAGATATCAGGAGACAAAGGAGCCATTTCACCAGAATAGAGGATAGACAAAGGGATTTCTAGTGTATGTTCTATCCAGGCAATGGACTCAGCCATAAAAAGGAGAGACGACTGAACCACGCAACAACTTGGGTTGATCTCAAAGGCTCCATACTGCATCAATCTTTAAGAGAAAGATGTAGGTGTAGAGAACAGATCCATGCACATTAGGGACTAGGAGAGGGGAACAGTGTGGCTACGAAGAGGCAGCACAGGAGAGTTGGGGGTGAGGGAACTGTGTTTGAGTGTGACAGTATCGTATTCATCCGGTGGTGGGGAGCCACTGAGGGTTGAAGCAAGGGAGTGGCACACCCAATGTGCATTTTAAAACAGTCCCTTCGAGTGCTAGTGCTGTGTATCCAGTGGATTAGGAAAACTCAAGCCACTGGGGGAGGCCAGTGTGGGGTGGTTGGGGAGGTCTGCATAGGTGAAAGGGCGACTTCAAGCAGGACCATGAAGAGGAACCACTTCACTCCCAGAAGAAGCACAAATCCAAGGGCAACGGGAAGAATGGAGTTTGGAAACCCTGGAGGGTCTGAGGGTCTGTGGAGGGAGACTCCAGGCCAGAGACCACTGCAAGCAGAGCTGTATGGCATCTGCCTGTCTAGGGTGCGGGGTGTGTGGTCCTGAGCTTATCTGTGCACTCAGGTGAGAACCCTGGAGCTCCCCTGGGGAGCTGGCCCATCTGCCCGGCTCTGAACAGCAGCACTTCCTGGCCCACAGGAAGGCCTAGGCCTGGCAGAGGAGCCTCTGCCCTCTCCGGGTCCCTGAGCAACTTTCCTCTCTAATCCCCTCTACCATCTTTTTCTCTGGGGCCAGTTTAAAATCTGGAAGAGACGAGGGTAGGAGGGCCAAGGGCAGAGAAAAGCAGGAGAAGCGACTTGTGTTCCTGTCCCCCAAGTCCTGCTGAGAAATGGCTTCCTGGTGCTTTATCTGCCCTGGATATCGGCTGCTAGGATCTTATCAAACTGTAATTACCCAGCCTGGGTCTGTGCTAATTGGTTCTCTGGAGTAAAGTTACCTCCAATCTGTGTGTTATGGGTGCACAGCAGGAAGTGATTTGAGCCAGGAGGCTGTCTGTGATATGTCAGGGCATCACTGTGCCGGCTGCAGGATCCTGGAGCTGGGCCCCGGCTAGGAGGGAGGGATGCGTTCCTTAGGTTCCGATTCCAATCTAAAATGACCAGCCAGCCTGGGTCACCTGGCTCCTGGGCCCTCTTAGAGGACACACAGTAGGAGATGATTTTTTCCCATCTCAGAAAAAAAGGAAAGGAGGGAAGGGAAGAAGAAAAGGAGGATTGTGGGGTGGGGAAGGAGGGAGGGGAGAATAGGAAGGGAAGGAGGAAGAAACAGAAAACTCCTCTTTGACCCCACTGACTTCCCTTGATATGCTCTTCTTGGTTATTGTCTCAAATGTGAGGTGTCCATCAACTGACTCATTTGCCAATTTCTATAATCTAACATCTTTGCTGGGTGCAGTGACCCATGCCTATAATCCCAGTGGTTTGAAGGCTGAGGCAGGAGGATTGCAAGTTTCAAGCCAGCCTCAGCAACAGCATGGCACTAAGCAACTCAGTGAGATCCCTTCTCTAGATAAAATACAATATAGGGCTGGGGGTGTGGCTGATTGGTCGAGTACCCCTAAATTCAATCCCTAGTAACCAAAAAATAAAAAACAAGATAAAAATCTGACACCTTTGTCAACTTGCCATGGGATCCCATTTCCAAAGGCCCCCAAAGACTTGGGTGGGGGAACCTGAGGACTGAGGGGCTCCTGGAGATCACCCCACCTATGTCATTTTATGGCAGCCTCAGCGCAGCCCCACACGCCCTCATCTGTGCTCAGAGGTTCTGTTAGAAAAAATTGCTTTTGTTTACTTTTTTTTTTTAATTGAACTCAAACCTGTCTCTTTACCATCCCACCTGCCCCTTGGATGGCGCTAAGCCAGTCCTTCCCTCTGATCGCTCTTCAGCTATTTCTCCCTAAAGTCTCAGGACACCGCCATGTGCCTGTGCCTCAAGTCACTGTCTGTCCACAAGACCCTCCTTCCTCACCTCTTTCACGCTTACGGCCCAATCAGCTCCTCGCCTCCAATTCAGCCATGTTTCTCGCTCTCTGCAGGCACCACTGGGGCCCAGGCACACCCTCTGAACAGGGCCACGACAAACCCTGTTGGCGTTATGCTTCTGTCACCCATGTCATCCTACAATCTAATCTTGCAGCAGCCACAGTTAATCCTCTGTTTGTGTTATGCTTTTATGGGGGTAAGATATTGTTTTAGTCAGCTTTTTGTCACTGTGACCTACAGATACAGCAAAAACAACGGAGAGGAGGAAAAGTTTGTTCTGGCTCTCGATTTCACAGGTTCAGTCCATGGTCAGCAGAGTCCATAGCCCTGGGCCCGAGGTGAGGCAGAGGGGCATGGCAGAGGGGCAAGGTGGAGACGCCCTGAGACCAGGCAGAGACAGCTTGAGGGCTGGGGTCTAGGGGTGACGTCATTCCCTAGGCCACGCCCCGGTAACCTCCCCCTCCAGCCACACCCTACCTGCCCACAGTTCACACCCATCAATCCATTCCAATTATTAATCCACCAAATGGATGAATCCATTTATTATATTGGAGCTCTCCTAGTCTAATCTTTTCACTCAGAACATTCCTGCATTGTCTCACGCCTGAGTCTTTGGGGGACCCCTCATATTCAAACCAACATTTACCATTTGAACTACTTTTAAGTAAACAACTCATGAAGCACATTCCCAGTGTTGTTTCACCACAGCCCTGCCTATTCCAGAACTTAAAGTTACCCCCCAAAAAAGTTTAGATCCATGTAACAAACAATAACTTCCCATCCCTCTCTCCTCCGCTGCTGGTAACCTCTGATCTAATTTTTGTCAGTGAATTGGACTACTCTAGGGAACTCATGCATGGAAGTATACAGTGTTTGTCCTTTTGTGTCTGGTTTGTCTCAATTAACATCATGTTTGCAAGGTTTGCCTATGTTTAGCCTCTATCACAGGCTTATTTCTTCCTGTGGCTGGAGACCATTTTGTTGTGCATGTATAACATTCTGATTATCCATTTGCTGTTAACGGACATTTGGGTCGTTTCCATCTTTTGGCTATTGAGAATGGTGCTGCTAAGAACAGATGTGTAAAGTTTCTGATTGGGTCCTCAGAGAAATTTGTTTAAAATAGAAATTTGATTATGTCTTTCTTCTTAAAACCCTGCACAAACTTCTTATCCTGAAATTACAGTGAAATCTAAACACACTGCCCTAGGATCCTAACTTGGATGGTCCTGCCTATCTAAGTTTCAGCCTCACTTTTGACCATATTCCCCCTCTCTGACCAGCTGCCAGTCACACTGAATTTCTGTTTATGCCTTGAACAAGTTAAGTCTGTTTCTGTCCCAGGGCCTTTGCACTTACATCTCCTTCTACCAAGACCCATCTTCTACCTGTTGTTCCTTCTTATGCTTGCTCTTTTTTTGGCATTCAGACTTCTGTCAAGCACCACTTACGCCATGGGCCCTTCCTTGACTAGAATAAACCCTCAGCCCTCCCCGCTTCCTCACGCTGCACTTCTGTGCCCACCTGGAGTTTTCTTGTGTGTTTATATGTCTCTCTCCACTGGTATGCAACCTGCATAAAGGCAGGGGCTGTGTCTTGCTCATTGTTATTCTCATGTGCCAAGCCCACTGTCTGACTCACTCAGTACGTATCTGAAGGAGCTGTGGCTCCTCCACCGAAGGGTGAGCACCCTGCAGGCATTCTTTCCATACACCTTCCTTCCTCCCTTCTGAATACACACTAGGGGCTCTTCGTACCCTCTCTCTCTATGCCTAGTGCGACGTGACATTCCAGGTGCGGTGATGGGCTGTGTCTTCCCAGACCTGGGCTTCTCAACCTGGAGGTGATCAGAGCCTCCTGGAGTGAAGCCATGCCTTGCTTAACAAGGCTCCACTGCAGAGTTGGCACTTCTAGAGGTTTCCCGGTGACGTCAACGTGGGGCGCCACACTTTGACAACCACCCTAAGATCATCCCTTCCATGGCATCTGTAAAGATGCCTACTCATCTCTCCACACAGCAGTCACTAGCCAGCTCAGACGTGTCCTCAGTGACTCGTGTAACCAGTGAGGGCACCGGAGTCCTCCCCGTGACCCGACCTGGAGCCTTTGCCCTCTGTCTTCAGTCTCCTTAATCTCCCTGACATTTACACCAGCAGCTTCTCGTTCCTTCTCAGTAGCTCCACATTATCCTCATTTCCTGACTAAGTCCTTTACTGCTCTCGAATCTTAATCTTGACCTCTTTCTCCTCTTCCTGCCATTAAACATGAGTTTTCTTCAAAGGAAAAATCTGTGTTTCTTCTTTAATGAAGGTAATTCCCTCTCCTAGCTGTGGCTCACACCTTTACGAAGACAGATTCCAAATATCCATCCACAGCCCTGCCTCTGGGGAGCTCCAGACTCAGTGTCCTCATGTAACACGGTGAGCACTACCTGAGATGTGTCCCTGATAGACCCCAGTTCTAATCTCCTTAGCCTTAGTTTCCTCAACTGCAAAAAATAATAATAATAATAATAAGATTGACTTTCACAGATAATTGTAAAGGGCTAAAGGAGATAGTACATCAAAGGCACATTGGAGATTCCTGAAGCTTCATAGACGAGAGCTATCACTGTTATTTTATTGGCTATTCAATTATCATCTTCAATGCTGAAGTCCACGCGTGTCCTGGTACCCACCTAGCCCAGGCCCTGGCATGTGGAGGTAGTCAGTCAAGACTGCTAAGTGAGTCCGTGAAGCCCACTTGCCCCTAAATGAGTGCATCGTTCTCCGCTCCCGACCCAGTCTCCTGTTACATTCCCTGTTTCCCTGTCACTGTCACTCCCACTTTTCCAGTTAGCCAGTTCTGTGACTATTTAGTCATATTTGATCCATATCATCTCTACCTGCTAAATCCAAAAACTCTGTAGAGATAATCCTCAGGTGCCGTCTCAGCAACAGCCTTTGTTGAGGCACTGCCTGTAGTACCTGGGCTCTGAGGTTTCCTGTCATGTGACCCAGGTTCTGGTTGGACCCCATCACCACCACCACCTGAGCCAAGACCAGCCAGGACAGGCCGGCTGTGGCTGCAATGCCAGGCGCGCCATCGGAGGCCATCGGATCCCCTCACGTAGAGGTGGGAAGATGTGAAGAGTGGGCAATGGAGTCACTGGGTGTGGGTGGGCTCAAGGTCATGGCTGCCTTGGAAAAGCTGAAGGAGAGGGAAAGGCACAAAAAGACAGTGGGCGAGGGGGGAGCTGAGGTGCTGTGGAGGGAGAAGGGTCCATCTGGGAGCCAGAGAGACCAACCTGGGGCCCAACAGAGGAAGAGAGAGAGAGAGAAAGAGGAGCTGGCCCGGGGGTCCCCCTGGGTCTCTCACTGACATCTAGGTCCAGCTCTAATTCCCCTTACGTGATGCCTTCATGGCTACCCACCCACCACCCACCACCTTCCACCTCTCACTGGCAAGCACCTTGACCCCCACCCAAGCTATCCTGATTTTTCCTTCTGGACCCGATCCCTTCCATCCCATCCCCTTGCCACCACGTGGTCCTGGAACCCAGGACCCCCTGCCCTCCCCGCCATCTCCCTGTGGGCTTTGAGCTCAGTTGCGACCTCTCTCTGGCTACAGTGATTGGTCCCAGCATCTGTCCTCATTCCACCTCCTCTTCCAAAGTTGGAGGTGGCTTCCGGTGGTTATCCGACAGAGTCCAGACTCAGCAGGGGCTCAGGGCCTTCCTTCTTTAGGTTCTCAGATAACCCATAATATGATGTCCCACCCGGGGCGGAGGGGGCTCAGCAATTACCTCAGGGCAGCGCTCTCGCCGCATTCTAGCCTTCCCTCCGCTGCCCACAGCGGCTTCTTTCTCCTCTTCATCTTTCTTCCTCTGCCTCTTTCCCTGTGTGTCTCTACTTCCCTCTTCTTTTCTCTCTGCTCTTTTTATCTCAATCCTGCTGTAGCTGCCAAGGCTCGGGTGAGTAGGCCCTGAGTACCCCTGCACCAGTTATTTAGATTCCAGTGTATTCATCTTGCCCCACTCCAAGCTCCTTTATGGCAGAGGCTGTGCCTTCTGTGTGTCTGTGGCATCTAGCAGTGTCCCATGTGCTTAGACCATATTGGACATTCTGATTCAATTAATTTCAGTTATAAAATTAATGCACGTATGGGTGGATGCTTTCTCGGAAGTGAGCAAACAGTCAAAATGTTAAGCTGGCCGCTGTATGTGAGGTGCGGGTGTGTTTGGCGTTGCTCAAAGCACGCTGTGAATTTTGATGCCGACGTCTCTCCACACCAACCTTTAGGGCTAACGTTATCCTACCTACTCTTCAATAGACTGTAACTTTGGAACTCATGTTTGAAAGAATTAAGGGACTGGATCACCTTCTAGTCATACAAATTCAATTAAAATTTTTAAAGTACATATTAAGCACCCTGCAGAAAATTTTTAAAAATGGTTAATAAGCTCTAACTCCTGCCTTCAAGATGCTCACAATCTCATTGGGGTAGGATAAGCTCTCCAGTGGCTGTAGTGGGGTAGGATAAGGCAAGTGCCACGAGACACTCGCCTCCAATTCAGCGAAAAAAAAGAAAGAGGTGCCAGAGAAGACAGGTAAGGGTCTGCTAAGGAGCCAGGGAAGCACGTTGGAAATGGGGACATAATTAATATTATTAATAAATGTTATTATATATTCATTAAAAACATATGTGATCATGAACAAAATGTTGCATTTTTATCGAATGTTGAAAAGACTGGTTTGTTTGTTTTTTTTTTAAACTCCTTTCTCCTCCACCAAGAAGGACAGAAACCAGGGTGATTTTCTTGTTTTTTTATTTCTTGTCAACCAACTTTAAAAACTGGAGATATGTATGTACCCTGATGGGGAAGAGATTGGATGAGCTCTGTACAGCATCACGTTATCATTTGATAATAAGAACTGGAAGATAGCTATGGTGCACTGGTACTGTCTTCTACCAACTCAAAAGAACTGACGGTGGCTGTTTGTACCCAGCTTCACATTTGATAACATCAGGTTGGAAGTTTTGAAATCAGCCCTGATGAGAGTATTTACACCAGGGGAATTGGCAGAAGCTACAAAACACTGCCTTTGTCCTTGTAGATCAGGTTAAAAGTTCACCCGTACACTACTGGATCTCATCATCCAGAAGAAACGGAAATTGATACACAAGAGGCAAACTGAGTTGTCCAAAGTCACATGACCAGCTGGTCCTGGAACTGGCGAGAGTCAGGTCACCTGCCACCTACGCGTTTAGTATGACTACTCTTTTCACTGAGAAGCTGCAGTGCTGATTAGAATTTACAGGGTGCTTCTAAATAGACGAGAATGCACTCGACAGCACAGATGATCATGCAAGAGAAGCAGATGATGTGGTCTTCAAGCTAGTAGCCTGCCAGGGCTAAAAGAGGAGCCTCCAAACTTCTCTCCACAGATGGCTCTTGAAACCCCGCCCCCCATACTCCTACCCCCCCCACCCCAAGGATGCAGAGAGTGGAGAGGCTGGAGAGGCGTTTTCTCCTGGTTTCCCACGGGAGGCGGTGACGGAGGCATCTCAGCCAATTGTCTTGATGCTTTGGACTCCACTTTCCACTTTGCTCTGTAATTAGTATCTATTTGTCTCCTTAACTTAAACTGGTTTTTAGCAATTTAGAGCCAGGGAGCCCGTGTTATTTCAGTGATGTGATAAAAAAAAAAAATGGATATGTAATTGAAATCCCACTCTACTCCTCGGGGAACCTGGTTGCCTCACTCAGCTGAGTGATAAAGATTCGGGGGCCCTGATCACAGGCAGATAAGTAGGCTGGTTGATTAGGATGAATCCCACAGGCCATCCCTAATCTACTAGTCTGTTTGTTAACTATCTGTCTTTTTAGGATATTTGGTTTGCATAATATGATAATATAATAATGCACAAGCTCTTTAAAGGTGGAAATGAACCCAAATTGAGGACAAAACAGCCACAGCTGGCATCTGCGCTCCCCACTGCAGCAGATCAGTTAGCAATTAGCCACAGGTTTTGTTGAGCATCTATTGTTCGCACAGCACAAGGGCAGGGACGGAGGAGGTGTCATATGTCCGGTGCGAGAAGAATAAAGCATGCCCACGGGAAATTAATAAAGTCTGTAAGAAAGTGAATGGTTTAGTGTGAATGAGTCCAAAGGAGCTGCTGTAACAAGGAATTTGGATATTGGCTAAAGAGCCATGCAATTCTGCAGAACCTCAGAAGCCCCAAAGTCCTCCTTGTCTAGAGCACTGAACTGTGTGGCTTAAGTCAACCTCTGCATCTAAGTGGTGCCTCTTGCTCCTATCAGGATGTTCTCAGAAATCCCCTGTGCAGCTGGTCCCAGGCCTGCACAAACCCTGGCTCCTCCCTGCCTCTGAAGTGAGGCCTGGGATAGTGGACTTGGGTGGATAATTGTTCTGTCGTCCATGTTTTTTACTTCATTTTAATAAATCTGCTGAGAATGGTCAACACTCCTCTTCTGCTCTACGGGCCTCGCACGTGGTGTTCTGACCCCACTCCTCCCACCAGCATGTGAGCATCTTCAACACAGACCCTGGGAGGGCAGCACAGTCCACCTGATGCTCTTGGTGCCTGTCCCAATAGCCCTGTGACAGTAACTCAGTAATTCCCCAGTCTAATCCTATGTCATAATATACAGGTGTGTGGGCCCCACTCAAGTGATTCTGATCCTGAAGATTGGGAATAGAGGCCAAGCATCCAAGTTCCGAATTTTTATTAGCCTACTACAGTGGCACAGCCACATCAATGTTTATAGCAGCTCAATTCACAGTAACCAAGCTGTGGAACCAACCTAAATGCCCTTCAACAGATGAATGGAAAAGAAAATGTAGTATACACACACAATGGAATATTACTCGGTCATAAAAAAAGAATGAAATAACGGCATTTGCTGGTAAATGGATGGCACTGGAGAGTATCATGCTACGTGAAATAAGCCAGTCCTCAAAAAACAAAGGCTAAATGTTCTCTTTGATATGTGGATGCTAACCTATAACAAGGGAGGGTGGGAAGAAGAAGAATAGGAGCCCATTGAATTAGACAAAGAGAAATGAAGGGAACGCAAGGGGTAGGGGAATAGGAAAGACAGTAGAAAGAATCGGACATCACTTTCCTATGTTCATATATGAATACACGACCAGTGAAACTCCACATCATGTTCAACCACAAGAATGGGATCCTAACTAGAATCAGTTGTACTCCATGTGCGTATTATATGCCCAAATACGTTGTTGTCATATATATCTAAAAACAACAACAAACCACACCAAGTTCTGAATTTTTAGCAAACTTCCCAGGCGATACTGAAGGCCAATGCTTGAGAACAGGTGCTATTACTTGTCAATATTGTTTTCTGTTTACTCCCTCCTCCTGGCCTGAGAACACCTCATGGGCAGGGATTGTGTCCAAGTCATCTCTGTGTTTTCAGGAGTCAACACAAAGCCTGGCTCAGGCTAAGTACTTATGCTTTTGTGTGTGTGTAGCCGTGTTGAATGGCACTGCACGGTTTTGCTGTCCTTGCTGTCTTTCTAGGGGGAGAATGAACAGGCTAACACACCCACTGCCAGTGCCCTGAGATGGCACTTACGTGGGGTCGCACAGGCCTGGTTTGCAACATGTGCAACATCCCCCCCTGCAGTGCACTCCCAGTTACTCACTTGGGCCGCTCTATCTATTGGGTCCCATGCCACCCATCCCTGCCCCAGGAAAGCTGGATGAATGTCACCTACCCTAATGAGGCATAATCAGGAAGATGAGGATCACAGACAGATTCAATAGGACATTCCAAAGCAGCACAGCCTGAACCGCTGGGCAATTATTGCTGTGACCGTGGACACCCCACTCCCCTCCCCAGTTCGTGTGGAGTTGCTGCTGCATGAATTTTATGGAGGCAGGAAATGTCTCACAGGTCACAACCCAGGATACTGCTTTGTCACATCTCCACCAAAGGAGCATCAACATCCATGGGTCATTAATAGGGGTTCTGCAAAATGTAGGCCAAATCAGCTTCAACCAAAACAGTTCCCCGAATGGTGGGATTTTCAGGAGCTGCAGTATTGCAGATCTGCACTCGGGTCTCTATATGTATCATGCAGTATTTACCTAACTTCCCCTGGCATTCCCCAAGGTGCAGGCCTGGGCCTCAGGATGCTGAGGTCACGTTGGCTCCCAGGATCTCTCCTGACATTGCCGTATGCCTGCAAGATGCTCTGTCGAGCTAGGATAGATGTCAGCAGCTGCAGACATTAAGGGCAACCTCCGTTCTTCTCCAGTGTTCCCCCTTTCACTATGACCAAAAATGGGCACCGGGGCATGGAGCACTCAGTCCTTCACTGTCTACAGCTTGCTGAGCTGTTTCACTTGCTGCGGGTCCCCAGGCCTCTCAGCACCTCTGAAGGAGAAACACACAGGAGTTCTGGCTCCAAGGAGCTCCAAGAAATAAAGGAATCTGTCTGAATCACTTAGCTCGTCAAATGACAGGCCTGAGACTTGAACCCAAGGCCTTTTCTCCATCCACTCCCTGCTGCAGGCATCGGACCTCCATCACCATGTGGGCAGGGCGATCTGTGCCTGGCCAGGGCCTCTTAATGGGCCGAGAAGCTCTTTGCTCCCCAGCGCAGGGCAGGGCCCGCTAACCTCGCCCTCCCGGGACGGGGAAGCAGAGTGAATGATACGTTCCCCCTGGTGTGACTACGTGTCTAATTCCTTCTCAGGGCCTTCTTAAGCCCTTGGCCTCAATTATATTCCACGACCAGCAAGTGACACAAATTAATTATCTGCTGGGAAAAGAAGGGCTTTCTTTCATCTGTTTGAAAGTAGTCACCTTCTCATTTCAAGGATCGGCCTCATAAATTCCAAGGAAGGACACAGAAGATGGCTGCCAATAGGAAGGAAGAAGGGAGGGAAAGAAGAAAAAAGAGAGGCAAAGAGGGAGAGGGAGAGGGGAAGGAAAGATGAGGGGCAGACTCTGAGCAACGTTAAAGGCGTAAGGATAGAAGGAGGAGCTTTAGACACTGGCGGGGTGCGGAGGAAGGAGTATGTCCATCTAAGAGAGGGGGTGTCTAGGGAGGCTGGAATATGCAAGCTGAGAAGAGGTAAGCTCTGCGAGGAAAGGGACCATCTTCTTTCAGCTCATCGTTGTGTCCCAGGGCATACCATAGTGATTGGCATACAGCAAATGCTCAATAAACGTCAATCTGTTGAATGGATGAATTAATCAGTAGACATTGGCCTAGCAAATGGGGAAGGAAAAGTCATTGGGGGAAGAGATGGCAGTATAAAAGGAAAAGATGGGATGGCCAGTAGTCCTCCATGGCTGGTGTCCACTGTGTGTGTTTTAGGGTGAGCGGGTACAAAGTTGGATTGGCTGTGCTGGCAGGAGAGGAAGACCCAACTGGTCTGAGCCGGAGGTCCTTGATATGAAGAAATAACAGAAAATTCTATTTACACTTAAAATCCCAACTGAGCCTCACAATTGCTCTGTGAAGGATACAAGGAGGCTCCAAAAGGCTTACAAGTTCCCCAGGCAGGAGCCGGTACGGGAGTCTGAGCTCACACCTTTCCGTCTTTCCATGCAGGTGCTCGCCCCTCGGATGTCCGCCCAGGGATGACTTATGCTCCTTGGTGAGTTCCTTCAGCCACCGATTGACTGCCAGGCTGGGTTCAGAGCAGACGTGTGTTTTCATGGCAAATCCATTATAAAGAAAATTCATCTGAGTCATCCACCAAGCAGGTGGTTGTTTTCCTCTGATGCCTTCCGATGCCTGTGGCCCTGTAGCCACCTCCATTTGCCTCAAGGGTGAGTTGTCTAAGGATGGCCACAGACAAGGAGGTGACAGATTGGGGCCATTCCCCTTGTGGTTCCAGGCTAAAGGGAAAGGGAAGGAGAAACAAGTGATGTAAGCCCATGGGACACACTGGACCCGAATATCTGGACACTTACTAAAGCATGTTCTACCAGTAAGTGTGATGAAGGCACAAAGAAGCCTGTTGGAGACCTTAAACCCAGGAGGCAGGAGGCCAAGCAGAGTTGGGAGGGTGGACAGTGTTGGGATAAATGTTCTCAGTGCCTGCTTCCTGCTGAGGCAATAGGAGGTGGCCATAGAGAGGGATGTGCAGCCTGACAACTGAGTTTAAATCCAGGATCTGCCACAAGTCAGCTAGATGAACTCAGGTATCTTAATAAAACTGAATGCACGCAGAAGACACCATTCGCACATATAATCTCATCCGAGCTCTTAGATTAGAAAATAATATGGGAGCAAATGTTTGTTGCAAATTGCACTCTTTTTTTTTTTTTTTTTTAGATGAGGAAACTGAAGATCAGTGAGTGATTTGGCCAAAGTCACCCTGAAAGCAATAGACCTGAGACTTCTTCGTTCCAAATGGCATGACCTCTCACTTTGCTACAGCGAACAGGAAAAGCGAAATCCCCTGAGCAGCACCAACAAGATTCCTCAGTCTTAGCAAGAACCAGAAGTCCAAAAGACAGGGTATGGATTTCAGATCCCACAGTCTTGTGCTAAGGGGCCTTGGGAAGGGAACACTGAGCCTCATTAACATAGAGGTGGGGACCTCAGGACTTCTGGGCCGCCTTCCCAGCTTCCTGGGTCCCCTGCCCACTGCCCTGCTCTCCCAGGTTGCTACCTAATTATAGAGCTGTAGATGCAAATTATTCTAATAACTGGTGCTAATTTATACACATTTACATATAATTTGCAATTCATCTGCTGTCCACATTTAGTCAAACTTCACTAATTCAGACCAAAGTGGGGAAGCCTAATCTGAAACGGAGAGTCTAGGCTAGAGAATAATTTAATAGTTTATTACAGTTGAATTTTATCTTAAGCAGGAGAGTCTGTTTAAAAGCAAACACACAAGGTAAAAATAGGTATTGTCAAAATGCTCCTTGACAATCCTTAAAAACCTCCAAAACCTGGGTTCTCAGAAGTCTTAGAGCCAAAGATTAATTCCTTTCATTTCTCTTTGATTTTGAGCTGTGGAAGAGAGAACAATAGATAAATAACCCCCCACCCCCCTACCCCGCCTCTGATTGAACTCAGGAAGTTGATGTACAATTATGCTATTTGACTCCACCTACTAATTCAGTTTGAACTAGTGCAAAATCCTCCATTCTTCAAGACATGTGGATAGTAATTACTTCACTGAGACAGGAAGAACTGAAAGGTAAATTGGGCTTGGATATCTGTGAGTTCCGTAGTCAATGAACATGACCCAGGGGATGCAAATGTGACATCTGTGCTCGTGAGGTAGGTACTGGGTGCTGGCATTGAAGAAAGAGATATTGTGCTCAAAAAGATAACAAACACACACATAAATGTTTATATTATCTAGAAGCAGGTTCTGAGCAGGGATTCTTGCTGCCATGATTTATTGAGGAAGCGCTCCAAGGAGTAATGGAGATGGCAGGAGATGGCAGGAAAGCTGGGAGCTGAGTAAAAATGTGGTCTTCACTGGAAAGTGGCTTTAGATCAACTCACGGGCAAGTGCTAACTGAAAGCACCAAATTCACCACAAAGCCAGGTCCTGCTCCGGGACCTTGGTCCCCCACCCTCCATGCCAGTGATTGGCTGAGGTCAGCTCCTAGAGTCTGAAGGCTGTATTGTCCCAAGTCATGTTCAGGTGGCCAGAACTCACGGGGAGTTAAGGGAATCTGGGTCAGGCACCAAGAGCCTCTGCTACAGGACACACTTCACACAGCCCTGGTTTATCCCACTAGGTGTATCCCATCCAGACACAGCATCTCCAGAATGCTCGTAGGTCACAATTTCCTGGGAGACATACGAAAGAAAGGTATGCACGCACACACACACACACACACACACAGAGTGTATATTTATTAGTGCATTACAGTTATACATAATATTGGAGTTTATTTTTACATAATTATTCAAACATGGAATATAATTTTCTCCAATCAGTCCCCAATACTTCCCCTTTCCCTCCCATCTCCCATTTCCTTTCCTCTACTGGTCTTTTACTTATTTGTAGTTTTTAAAATTAGTGCTTTATGGATATACATAAAGGTGAAATTCACTGTGGTATATTTATACAGGTACATAGGATTGTTTGTTCAATTTCATTCCACCACTCCTCTCGTTTCCCATCCTTCCTACCTCCCCTTAATCCCCTTCCACTATTCCACTGATCTCTCTCTTATTTCCTTGAGATCCCCTCCCCTCCCTTATTTTGATATAGTTTCTGCATATGAGAGAAAGCATTCATTCAACCCTTGACTTTCTGAGTCTGGTTTATGTCATTTAGCATGATTTTCTCCAATTCCATCCATTTACCAGGAAATGCCATAATTTCATTCTTCTTAATGACTGAGTTAAACTTCATTGGGTATATACCACATTTTCTTAATCCATTCATCAGTTGACAGGCATCTGAGCTGGTTCCAAAATAATTTGCCTATTGTCAATTGTGCTGCTATAAACTTTGATGTGGCTAGGTCATATGGTGGTTCCATTACTAGTTTTTGTTGTTGTTGTTTTGCTTTTTGTTTTGTTTTGTTTTGTTTTTAGTTGTAGTTAACACAATACCTTTATTTTATTTATTTATTTTTATGTGGTGCTGAGGATCAAATCCAGGGACTTGCATATGTTACACTAGTGCTCTACCACTGAACCACAACCCCAACCCCCATTCCTAGTTTTTTGAGAAATCTCCATACTGTTTTCAGTAGTTGTACTAACTTGTAGTCCCACCAACAAAGTATGAGTGTACTTTTCCCCACATCCTCTCTAGCATTTATTATTACTTGTATTCTTGATACTTGCCATTCTGACTAGAGTGAGATAAAATTTTAATGAAGTTTTGGCTTGCATTTTTCTGATTGTTAGAGATATTGATCCTTAGCCAAACTAATCAAAAGAAAGAGAGAAAAGACCCAAATCAACAAGGTGAGAGATGAAAAAGGAGATATCCCCTCAAATACTTCTGAAGTCCAGAGGATCATTAGAAACTATTTTGAAAATTTGTACTTCAATGAACTAGAAAATCTTGAAGATATTGACAAATTCCTATCGTGTTCTTCATTAATATAATGAAACACCTGAGGAAGACTAACTTTATAAAGTAATGGGGTTTATTTACCTCACAGTTCTGGAGTTTCAAGAGCATGTCACCAGGTTGATTCAGCTCTAGTGAGGACATCACATCTAGTGATGGCATTACAATAGTGGGAACACAGGTGAAAGGAAGAGATCACATCTCAAAACAGGAAGCCAGAGAGAGGCAGGTGAAGTGCCGCAGCCCGGCTGGCTGGGCAAAATAACCGGGGGGTGATGAACAACTTGTGTACATTGATACAGCAGGAGTGGGAGCCGTTTATTGTAGGACAGGAGGGGTATATATACATTACACACAGCTTATCTTAATTAACATAAACTAGATACAGCAGTCAACCAATAAGGAATCTCCACACTTAATGGCTCACTGGCGTTACTTCACAAACCACTCCCTCTGGCAAAATGCCAGGCGCCATCCTGACTTGTTTACAGACTCTAACAGTGAAGCCTGCTCAGGCTTTTACAATTGGCCTCTTGTGAAACCTAACCAGGGTGCCATGGGAAAAGCCTTAATCCCCACTTTTTAAAAGTCCCACCACCTCACCAGTGATACACTGAGGATCAAGCTCCCAACACATGAATATCCTCAAGGGACAAACTCAAACCCTATCATACCACCACAGAGCGTTAGTAGGATGAACTGCAGCCTGATGCTTGTTCCCAGGGCCATAACCATCACTGGTTTTCTTCTACCTCAACATCCTCAACATCTAGCGAGAGTCCTTCTTTTGGTCCAAGTGACTCGCCTGGTGTAAAGTTAGGAGCTGCCCAGCATCACCTGATTAATAGTGGGTAGCAGAATTCCCAAGTGTGGAATATGCTGCCTCCCAAACTCAAAGAAGCCTAGCAGCTCTATGCTGCTTTCTTAGTAACAGGGGCACAAGGAGCACAGCTTGTCCTGGGAGGAGACATCCCTACGTCATTGCTGCCATAAGAGTTTAGTGGTGTGGCAGACCTTAAGCCTCTAGAGTTTATCACCATCCCTCTGGAAAGGATATACCTTACCATGGCGCCTGGAATATTGGTCACTTCTCTTTGGTCCAGTTAACATTCAGATGTCTGGAGAGTCTAGGACACTTTGGGCTGCATTATAAACAGAGAATTAACATTCTACCTGAGATAGGATACCACGTGCATATTGTTATCTATTCCATATTAATGCTAACTTTGTTTGATCTTTCTTGCTGATGGATTAAAAAATACATTCACCAGATCAATAGCAATATACCATTGACCCAAGCCCATGTTAATCCGCTCTAGTAAAATATATGATGACGGGCATAGCTGCTAAAACTGAGACTGCTGTTTGGTCAACTTTGCGGTAGTCATTGTCATCTGACGTGATCTACCTGAGTTTGGCAGAGGCATGACTAATGAATTATATAGGACGGGAAGCACCTGTCCTATATAATGATTGGAACTACCACCTAAGTATCTTTTAAATCAGTTAGGACATCACTGATCTTTTCCATCATTCCTGGAAGGTGATACATCACATTTACTATCCTAATGGAGAGGGGGAACTTTGAGGACATTCTGCTGGCCTTTCCTATACTAGTTCTTATTCTATAGGTTGAAGTTCAGATATGAAATTTATATGTCCTGCTAAATATGTCTATTCCAACTCTATTTCAGGAACCAGGAAAATGACCAATAGGTTGACCATTTTGAGACATACCAAGGCCAAAACTCCATCTCTTAACTAGACCCCTCTGAACTCTGACCCTGGATGTCATAATTGTGTTTTGTGTCTCCAGAGATCAGTGTCCCCTCAGCTCTTGCTTCCAACAGACCTGACAGGGCTCTGGGTATTCGCTTTTTCCAGTGCTGGTTGTACAAGTAAAAAACTCTCAGTCCTCTGGGGACACACTGGGGGAATCACCATTGTGCATGCTTTCCATAGTATTACGGGTTCCTTCTTCAGGGAACTTGACCTCATCTTTAATGAGTTCTGGGTGTGGTCCAACACTCAGGCAAGGGACCCTGACTTATTATTGGGAAGGCTGAAGGTGGCCTTAGGCTCATCTATCCTGGATCCCTTCTTATTCTATAAAGGAGTATCCCTGCTGGCTGCCCAGGTATTTTGCCTCTAGGAACGCCATGATCCATGTATCATTTCCAGATATCCCTCAGGCCAGACTTCCCTGGCTGCCCTCCCAGCCTTGCTGGCCATGATAGTACCATGTCCACCTTGCTTCTGGCCATTAGGTGCTACCAGCTGCCCTCTGACATTCTGGGATGTTACCATCCTTTGGTCCTACTATTGATGTTGGTGCCTCTCACTAACCCATCACCCTCGAGTGTTGTCCAGGGCTTCCTGAGGAGCAGTTGGTTAGTCAGGGTGTTGTCCAGGGCTTCCTGAGGAGCAGTTGGTTAGTCAGGGTGTTGCCCAGGGCTTCCTGAGGAACAGTTGGCTAGTAGACCTGTTGGTATCATAAAGCAGACCCACTGTCACGTGCCTGCTTCTCTAAGCCTTTTGATCTTTTCCTACCCAGTTTACTGTGGCAATTCTGGCAACTCTATTCTGTTTCACATGAGCCATTTCTTTCTCCAAGCTTTCAAGAGTCATCTCAGCAGGGTATTAGAACCCTCACTTGGGGTCCTTGCCAGGGTGGTATATTTGGTGTCATGGGTGAGTGCCTTATGTTGACAATCTCCCTATCCAGCTTTATGTTACGGCTCCCTCCCTCCCTCAGGCCCTTCTGGATCCACTCCCGGCTCTGGCTCTCCTCTATGATAGCCAGATCCTACAGCTCTGGGTGTAATCCTCTAATCCCTGAGCAGGCCCAGAAATTCCCCAGTCTGATTGAGCCGAGATTTCACCCAAATTTAAGATCTGGTGGCCAGGAGGGAGCAGATCTGGGGAGGGCATTGGCCTGTCACAAGGCCCCATCTGAGCCTTTGCATCATCTTTAGCAAACAGGAGACTCTGTCCTCTAACAAGGAGAAGTAGGTCATCTGGGCAGGCCCACATTGGGAAGCTCGGGGGTTTGATGTTTACCATCTCTGGGCAGATAGTCCCATTCCAAGTGTGAGGGTCCCACACCTTCCCTCTCAGGGTCCTGCCTTCAGCATACATGACTCACCTAGGCTGAGAAGTCCTCCTTTTGAAGTTCTGCCACTCTGACCATTAAGCCCTGCGCCTGGCTTGCAGCCTGTCTGCTCTGGCTGCGGAATGGAGGATCTCTCTAAATGCTGGCACTTTATTTTAAATTGTTAATTATAGATTTGAGCCTGTCATTTTCTCTCTTCAACAAATCATTGGTGCTTAGCAAAAACCACCCAATTCCCACAATTCTTCTCTCCCTCCCCAAACCTCCTGCTATGGACTAATTTTGTGTCCCCAGGAATGTCACTTGTTGAAGCCCTAACCCCCAATGTGATGGTATATGGAGATGGGGGCTTTAAAGAGATACTTAGGGTAAAACAAGGGTGGGCCCTTTTTCAAGAGGACTGGTGTTCTCATAAGGGGAAAGAGACAGCAGGACACACCTGCTCAGAGGAGAGGCCATGTTATGACATAGTAAGACATGGCAGTCTGCAAGCCATGGAGAGGCCTCAAGAGAAAGCAAACCTGCAGACCCCTTGATCATGGACTTTGGTCTCTAGCACTATGAGAAGGAAACTTCCATTGTTTAAACCCCTGCCAGTGTATTTCATCCTGGCAGCCCTACCAGACTAATGCACCCTCCAAACGTCCAAGGCATTGAACCAGCTATTGGATCCCCTTCCCAGCTCACCTACGCACAGGTCTTAGCAGTCACAGTGGTGTAGCCTTCCAGGGACTCTCAATGTTCCTTCCACCTGCTGCCACCAAGGGGGTCTTCATTGCAACCCAACTCTAGACTCCCTCACTTAGTTCTTGTTTTGTTGTTGTTGTTGTTTGTTTGTTTGTTTGTTTGTTTGTTTTGCTTGCTTTTTAGGACCACTCTCAATACCAAATGTTTAGGTTAGGCTCCCCAAAAATCAGAACCTGAGATGACAACTTCTTTCCAAGCTATTTATTGGATATTATACTCAGAAGAAGGAGACTGAGGGAAGGAAGTACAACAGGGTTTGGAAGAAAGCTAAGCAAGAATGTGCTCTGGATGAAAACTAGCTCCATCCTGATCTCATGGGTGGTTCCACAGTATTTGTCCCATCTTGAGGCAAGAGAGCTACCCTTTTAGCCTCATGCATCAGTCATTGGCTGAGGTCTACCATCAAGGAAGGCAAGTGGGTGCATAGCCTCCCAGGGAAGCAGCTCCTCTTTGGCCAAGGGCAATTTTCCAGAAAAGGGTGCTGAGATGAATTGCTTGTAGCAGCTGGAAGATGGGTGCATCCACCAGGAAAGGGAATCTGGACAGGGCACTGGCAGCATCTACTGCAGATACAGGGATGGATAGATAGATAGATAGATAGATAGATAGATAGATAGAAAGAAAGAATAGATAGAGAAGTTTGCAAAGATCCAACCAGCATACCTCTGCTAAATGGAAGACAGTGGCCTGATGCATTAAACCCCTCCTGTCATGCCTCTCTTGGCATCTGACATACCACTGCACACTGATGATTACAGCTAGAAAGGACAATGCACCAAGGAAGATCACTGTTACAGGTCGGGTTCCCCAGCAAGCTGACCCCTAGGTGGAGAGTAGCACACGGGAGTGTAGGCAGGACTGGGCAGAGGAAGAAGGCAGGTTGAGATTCAGTCCGTCGATGGCCTCTACCAATGCCAAACTAACATGCCATTTCAGAGTTGTATCAAGTTAAACCTGGAGGGTCCAGGTCTCTCACCTTTGTATGGGCCAATCATCACATGCAAGCTGTCCCCTGAAAGGGACATGAACTTGGGGAAGATGACCTTCATCACAAGAGCAACTCCTAAAGAGGGCTGACAGCTGAGGACTTTTTCTCAGAGCTCCTTTTGCAGAGGAAGTTCTCCAGTTCTTCAGAAGGTTCTGGGCTGCACAGCACAGCATCCACTACAATCACCTGACCTAGTCCAGGGGAGGGCATGTGTCCATGATAAGATGAGCCTGATCTGGAGGCATGAGAGGGAGTTAGGTTGCTAGGCCAGCAACAGCCCTGGTCCATCCTTCAGTGCAAGATTAGGAAGTACTCAATTAGGCTATTTTGCACTGAAGATTTTTTGGGGAAAGAAACAATTAGGAACAATTAACTAGGATACCTGTTCTCTCTCTTTTGTTTTCCCTTTTAAGAACAAGCTGGAAAATCTGCCTTAATTAACCTGCTTTTCATTTGGAAGACAGCGGCAGAGCTTCTGAGCACGTCAGCTACTTGAAGATGAAATGGAAAGAGCTTGTCAAACATCCTCCTACGAGGGCAGGAAAGGGAAGTTAGGAGAGCAAAGGTTGGCTAGGACGATTGCTCAGGCTCAAAAAACTATCTGCAAGGCACCAATTGGGCTGCCAAAATGTGCTGGGTCAAAATGGAGAAAGGCACATAGTTTTTCAGCACGAGGTCAGTGGTGAGGACAGGGGAAAGGGGCAGGAGAGCCCCTGCCCCAGCCAGGGTCTGGGGATTAAGTGGTTTCAGAATGAGGCTGGGGGGAGTTCACAAGTGCTGGTAGCCATTGAACTTCCTATTGCAGGCCCAGGTCCTATTCGCATTCTCCCCCAACCCCACTGTGGAGGAACAGGGAGGTGTGTCCCTAAGCACCTGTCCACCGGTAGGATGAGGGAAAATCAGAAACAGCCAGCTCCAAGGGTATCCCTAGATGGCAAGGCCAGGGTCATGGAAGAAGAAGATGGACAGAAAGTGCCACTAAGAGCAAGCAAGGAAGGCCACACCATTTCTGGGCAGAAGAGAAGGGTTAAGGTAGAGAACAGGGTACGTGGCACTAAAGAGAGAAGCTTATGTTCCCACCTCACTCCCCACTCTCAGCAGAGCCTTTGTAGCAAGTCAGGTAGGCCATCAATATGACAGAGCCCTCTGCAGTTCTCCAGCCTCACTGCTCCTTGATGTTGCCCTCCAGCCTCTACCTCAAATGAGTCACCTGAGGCCAAAAGGCAAAGCTGCAGATCTATTCGGAGTTTATGGCCAATTTCATTCTTCTCCATGTCTTTTAATCATAGAAGTCTCTAGAAGCCAAGCCATGAGTGCATTTCTCTGATGGGCCTGAACACTTTAAAAGAATGAAGCTCTGTCCAGGGGTTACTTATTCATTGGTTAATTTCTCAAAAATTACTTGGCACTTGGCATGCCGGGCGCCATGTTGGGAATGAGCACTCTGAGACCCCTCCCTCTTGGAGCTCATACCTATTAGGAAGGGTAGGTTTGCAAGTAATGGCATGCAGTGCGCATGCAGAAACTAGTTCTGTCTGGGGAGGAGTGGGAAGGGTTCTTAGGAGTTGTGGGGTTTTCGTTTTGTTTTGTTTTTGGTACCAGGATTGAACCAAAGGGTGCTTAACCCCTGAGACACAATCCCAGCCCTTTTTATTTTTAATTTTAAAAAGGGTGTTTGTTTTGTTTTGTTTTTTTAAGTTGCTGAGGACCTTGCTAAGCTACGGAGGCAAGCCTTGAACTTGGAATCCACCTGCCTCATCTCCCAAGTTTCTGGGATTACAGGCTTGTACCACCACACCCTGTGAGTTGTAGGGTTTTAAGGGGTAAGTAGGCCTTAAACAGACAGAAAAGGAGATGAGAGAAGACATTTCAATAGAAAAAAACATCATTACAAAGGTATAGAGGCATGAAAACTATGTCATGTCTGTATTCAGAAAGAGGTGAATAGGATAGTAAAGTCAGGGTGTAATCTGTAGGGAAACTAATGGAAAGTGATCAGAAAAGACCTCAGCCTGTAGTCTATGGTTTTAGATGTGGAAAACCACAAAAGATTTTTTTAGGAAAAATTTTAGGAAGTTGTATAGTTAGATCCAAATTTCAGAAATAACCAGCCATCATGAAACAGATTGGGCAGAAGTGGAAGCAGTTAGGAGCCATGAGGCGCCTGGACTAGTGGAAGCAAGTTGATGTGGATCAGGCAGTGAATGCCAGCCGTGAGCAGTTGTGTGTCAAATAACACAGGAGTGAGTTTTTCGAGAGATGTTGAGCTATCGTCCTGCTGGGGCTGGATAAGGATGGCGGTGACATGATGCAGCAGTCACAGATCTATTCAACATCGTATGTCATTCCTTACATTCATGACCTTAGCTCTGTGACCTCCCCCTTCAGTGTTTTTCAGGATATGAAAGGTTGTGCTCATCCATTTGGAGTGGGACAAGAAGAGAAGTCCTCACAAAAATCATACAAATAACTCAGAGCTGAGGTGTTCATCACATACTGGCGATTCCTACCCATCACCTCACCAGATACCCAGACCATAGATGGCTACTTAATCAGGTGACCAAATATCCTGGTTTGCCCAAGACAGTCCACGCTTACACTTAGTATTGAGGCATAACCATTAATTTCATGCTTTGCACTTTCAAAAGTGACCAAGTTTTGGCCAGACGTGGTGGTACACACCTGTAATCCCAGCGGCTCAGGAGGCTGAGGCAGGAAGATCATGAGTTCAAAGCCAGCCCCAGCAACTTAGCAAGGCCCTAAGTAACTTAATGAGACCCTGTCTCTAAATAAAATATAAAAAGGGCTGGAGGTGTGGCTCAGTGGTTTAGCATCCCTGGGCTCAATCCTGGCACCAAAAATCCAAGTTTGGAAGGATAAAATATCAGTTTGTATTACCCATCAACTGCAGACTTCTCTCCCACTGAGGCCAGATGCAATCTCAAAATACTTCTCTCCACAGCCTCATTTTTTCAGCAACCAATCAGGTCTTAAAATCTAATTGCCACCTTTGATAGAGAAAGGAACATAGGTCTATCATTGGCCAGGCGATCTCAGACATGCAGTATCTTCTCTCTGAGCCTCTATTTCTTCAGTGGACCATTGTGAAAATGGCATTACCTACGCACAGGGCTAGTGTGAGCATCCGGCAAGACAGCCGGATGTGGAACAGCATGGAAAAGTGCTGTACAAATGGTGGTGTTTTATGATTATTCAAAGGGTGGAAACAGCTGGCACAGTGAAGTCTCGGGGGTCTTGGCAGCCCCTCGCCCCTGCTCCAGTAGGAGACCATGATCCTCCCTGGGAAAGGAGCTGCGGATTCCAGCAACTCCTCCCGGAGTTTAGCCCTCTCCTCCCCTCGTCCTCCCTCCTTTAGAGACAGACAGCAAACCCCTCCAGCGCCCCCACCCCTCAGATCAACTCCATCAAGAAGCAAGGCTTCTCTTTGTACTACAGCAAACACACGTCTCTTATTGACGATCCCTGGGGACCCTTGGCGGCAACACACGCACAGCTTTGAAGCTGCGAGTGTGTTTAATGCGCAAAGGCCCTGTCTTGGTTCAAGGACAGTATTTTAAGTCCCTGAGAAGACGAGAACAAAGTTTTGATCGCAGAAAGAAACAGATTCTTAACAGACTTGAATGATAAAATATCACAATCTCATCTGACTGTAGCAGCCAGCTCTGAAGAGGGAGTAAAGGAAGAAACAATTGATGGGGAAGCCCGACTCCTCTCCCAGCCAACACCAGATGCTGGCCTCAGCCGCCGGGTACCACTTCCCTGACTCACAGTGGGTACCGGACAGACAAGGCGGGGTGCAGGCTGCTGGGATGATGCAGGAGGCAAACCCAACAAGGGCATGGAGGATTCCAGAACAAAGCCATGGTGTGGGGCAGACTCCCGCCTGCAGGAAGCGTCACTGACCCAATCATAACAGCCTGAAGAGGATGGAGTTCATCACCTGATCTAGAGTCACCGATAAGGACATGGCCACTTTCCCAACTTTTTAAAGGAACTTAATTATTTCACAAACCATAAAGTTTGCTGCAGTTCCAATAAGAGTCCAGGCTTCAAGAAGGAAAATAAGTGTCAGTCTTCTGGGAGGTTCTGGAGGACAGAAGGACGAGGCAGTAAGGCAGCTCTTGAGTGTATGGTCTCCTGGAAGATTCTGGAAGGACTGAACTGGCTCAGACCCTGGAGAGAGAACAGACCAAGAGTCATCGAACCAGCTTCATCAACTGTGCTACAGGCAGAGCGACCTCACAGACCACCAGACCAGACACAGGCCACCCTGGGAGGCTATGGTGTTCCCAGTGGCACCTGTGACTTGGGCAGTGCCTCTTGCTCTAAAGCGGTAAGGTCTGCAGGCTGAGCTCACGAGCCAGGGGTAGAAGGGAAGACCTATAGTAGGGTCATCAGGGAGTATGGGTCCCACCTCATCCTTGACTTTGAAAAATCAGGAATGTGATCCCCTAAGTCTGCCGGGAGTGGTCAGAGCTGCGGAGATGATTTCCTGTGAGCTGAGAGCATTTTACCCATCTCTGTACCTTCTGGGGACAAGCACAGTGCCTGGCATGTACTAGGTCACTGGCTTCAGTCCTGGCTCTCATTAGAACAGCCCAGAATGCTCTATAAAAATACCAGTCCCTTGGAGTCATTCCCAGAGCCTCTGAATTTATTCAGGACAAACCAATTCATAAGTGTTTTTTTTTTCCCCTAAATAATTACCCAGGTGATCTAAACCAAAGACAAAACTATGAACCATAACACGAAGCCATCAGTGAAAGGCAACTGAATGAATGAATCATTGAATGAACTGGAGAATCAGAGGTGGGCGCCACCACATTCCTTCACAGTGGCCACATTCCCGTGGAACCACTGGTGCTGGACATTGGCCAGGCTGGTAAACAAGTCTTCTCAGGAGGCCAGTTATTCCTCAGAAAGTTCTGTGGTGAGATAAATATCAGTAAAGAGAAACTGACTTTCACTGAAAAAATCTTCACAAAAAACTAGTATAGCTGGGTGTATTATTGTCTCATTTCCGCTAAATTTTGGTCAGAGTAATTTTAGGCATAAATACCCATTTCATGTTCATAAAAAACAAGAATAATAGACATGATAGGCATATTTAACCATGCTTTGTGAACGCCTGAAATGACTACGTGCCTCTGCCAAGATGGTTCCCTTGTGTGGAACCAAAATCTCCACGTACTAGGTCGGGTTCATTTGGGAGCTGAGTGCATTACCATTTTCCAGTGCTAAAACAAAATATGTGAGGCTTGATACTTTCTGAAGAAAAGAGGTTTATTTAGTTAACAGTTTTGGAGACTGAAAGGCCAATGTCAGGTGACCCCTTTGGCTGTGTCACATCATGGCAGATGGCCTTATGGTAGAAGCACGTGGTAAAACAGGAAGCCAGAGAACGGGAGTGGCCACTCTTGCTCTTTCTAACAGCCTGTCTTGTGGGAGTTAACTGTGAGTCCCAAGAGAACTACTGTGGTGATCCTTTCTGAGCCCAGTGACCTAACGACTTCCCACTGAGCCTCACCTCTTGAACGTCCCACCATTCTTAACATCCCCACCCTGGAACCAAACTTCCCACATATGAACCATTAGCAGGCGCACTCGAACCACATCCAGACCTCAGTACTGAAGATTACCTGGGAAGCCAGTCTCTGTCCCCACCATCATCCGTGCCTCCTCCCACGTGGGCCAGGCAATACAATCCAGCATCTGATTAGGCAGCCCTGGAACTCAGAAGGGCCTGTTCCCTCCACTGTGAATGCAGTGGTAATGATAAGGAAATGCAGGAGCCCGAGGTCTGAAACACAAATCTAATAAGCATCCGCCTTTGTCTGGAACCTGTCATCTGTCATGGCCCAGTGACCTCTAGAACTAACTTGCTGAGTGATCACAAACTTCCTTGAGAGCCTCAAGAGAGCTCAGTGCATATTGAGCATGCACATAACACAGGCCCCTTGGATGGTACCAAGCTTGCTCTTCCTCCTCTCCTCCTCTCCCTCTCCTCCCTACCTCCCCATCTCCCTCTCTGGTTTGTGCATGTACGCACACACACCCCCGTCGCAATGCCATAATGTCTATGTAAATTGGATCTTTAATATCCTTCAGATGGGTGGCTTCAGAAAGAACATGGATACAATAGTCTGTCTCTGAGTTAACATGATAGGCTCTGCCTCCCAAATTGGCTCAGAGAAATTAGCGGGAAGGAAGGAAGGATCAGACGAAATAATAAACCTGCTTACCTGCTCATTAATTTAATCTCCCCCCACCACCCTCTCTTCGCCTTGTGGTTTCTCTACCCATAAAATAACTAGATAACTTCGAAGTCCTAGATGAAAGAGAAACCAGGTCTGGAAGCTCTAAGATTAAAGGAGAATTTTTAGGATTAGTCTTTGATTTTCTCCTTTTTTCCTCTCTCTTTCTCCTTCTCTCTTATTTTTTTTTTCTTTTTATCTCAAAGGTGACTGAGGAGGCTTCCCCCCTTTCTGTTCTCCTCTCTGCTGAGTGGGTGAGCTTGCCCTGGGGCACAGAGGCAGAGCTCACAGGCAGCTCGGGACCTGGGACAGAAAGTACCATGTGGGGCTGCTCTCAAGGAAACTGCCACCTGTCACTCACTGCCATTGAAGTTATATATGGCTGTAGGGAATTTCTCCTTAAAGTTTGGGTGAGGCACCTCCTTGCAGATTCTTAGGCATCCTTTGTTGGGAGCTCTGGGCCTTAAGGGACCTGAGATGCAGAATTATAGGAGACTTCAATGATGCCATGATGTTTGTCCAATAAGTAAGACTGTGGTCATCTCCAACATGGCTGGATGGGGCACATTTCAACAGGTTTCACACAAAAAGCCCTTCCAAGAACAGCTTCTGCACTTGATACAACAAGCAAAGATGAGACAATCTGCCACTGTACATTACTTTCAATGCAAAGACTTTGTACTCAGACTTTTACACTGGCATCTCAGGTCAATGAGCACCTGTCTGAAAGTACCAAATGACCAAGTCTTTATTCCTTTCTCTTGTGCCAAGGGTATCTCTGGCATCCTCCCTTAAAGTTTAGCATAAAGAAATCCAAAAAGATACATAGATAACTACATTCAACTGGGGAGAGGTGAAAACAGTATGTTTTTAGACAAAAGGGAGTACAGATCAGCAGCAGCAGGTTGTCTTGGGTAGATGGGAAGCCTAGGAGGACAAGGGAAGAAATGTTAACCAGAGCAGAAGATCGTTCTGAGGCTCACATCAGGTGTCCTTAGAACTGCTCCCCCAGACAACTGAAGTTCCTCCTCACAAGGTCATCAGCAACTCTCTCTCAGAACAATCTTCCTCTAAACAACAAGATCCTCCTCTCCAGTGCTCAGGTTGCGCACAGGAATCAAACATTAGCAGAAGGAAAATGCCAGAAGGCAAGTTCAGGGCAATAGAATGGGCTGAGTCTCTCCCAAGCATCTCTAGGCAACTGAATGTAAATATCTGTGAATTTTTAAATCCCTGCCACAAAGTTATCCTCATGACTAGAATGACCCAAGACCTTCCCTGCTCTTCACTTGCAAGTTCAGGGTCTTCACATTGGGAAGGAAAGTTACTCAAGTCTAGAACAGCGGCTCCCATGATTTGTGGTCTTAAGATTATCAAGGCCCCAAAGAGCTTGTGCTGTGTAGGTTACATCATTCCATATTTACCATACCAGAAACTAGAGGTGAGACATTTTAAAACATTTATTAATTGTTTTGAATATAACAATAAAATATACATCACATGTTAATGTGTGAAATATGGGTTTTAAATTTTTTTTTCCAAAACAAAATTAGAACAGTGGCTTTGTTTTCCACTTTCACAGATTTCTTTAATGTCTTCCTTAATAGAAAACAGCTGGATTCCATAGCTACTTCTAGATACATTCTGTTGTGATATGCCGTTTTGTTGAAGTGTCTGAAGAAAATACAGTCTCCTACAAATATGTAATTGGAAAAGGGAGGAGTATTTTCAAACCTTCTCCAATCTGCAAGCATTGTTTATGTTCATGGAAATTATATCAAGACTCAACAAATAGTAGTTTCTCAAAGGTTAGTTGCAGATTGGAATCCGAAACCTTTTCATATGCCATCACATTAAAATCCATTGATCTATCTCACTCTTTGAATGGAATTTTACATTATGAATTGATCACTTAGAAATCCTGGTTCCCTGAGTTATGCAGATCTCGCAAATGTTGATCTATTTCATGATACAGTATTGGAAAATCATACTGGTTAATACCACCTATGATTGCACTAGAAAAACCTTTAAACAATAGAGAGTTCACAGTGCAAGTGCCCCTGGGACTCAGACTTCACTGGAGAAGGTGTGGTTGCTGCCCACTGGATGGCAGAGAGGTAGCCCTGGACCAAAGCCAGAACACACTCAGGCTGAGATTGGGAAATGGGGAACTGGAAATCAGGGAACCCCTGCAGGGATGCTGATGGAATTTGCAGGGAAGCCATCATCAGGGGTGTTGTTGAGCAAACTGGCAAGCCAGCTGGGGAATCTACGGAACTCACCAGGAAGCTTCCTTCTGGTGCGCTGCCCGCAGAGAAGCGCTACACCACGCAGGGGAGTTCCCTGGAAGGCCTGCTATGGGGAGATGGCAGGTTGCTGGGGATGAGTCCTCATTATCAGATTGTACACAAGCTGTTGGAGATTAACGTCATAATTTAGTGTTTAGGAATTAGTGGTACCATAACTAAATTTAAAGAGATGTTGATATACCCAGCAACTGATATAATATGTGTTGAGACTGTGCCTCTCCTTGTTTGGTGGAGGGTGACAGTTTCACTTGTTCAGAGGACAGTTGTGTCTTGCTAGGTAAAAAGAGGATGGTCTCAATGTTGCACAGAAGTTCAAGAATGTGCAGAAGCTGAGTAGGCAAAGGGGTGGACTGTGTCAGATATCAAATGATCACTGCTCAGCCTCGAGTCCAACTTCATTCCTGCTGGATCCTGGTACATCTCATCCTTACCAGGTGGAAGTTTCAACCGTAGACAACAGTGGGAGGATACTGGAGAAGGAAAAGGCTTTTCTTCTAGATTCCTAGTGATCTTCTCAGCTTGCTCCTCTGGTGCATGACAGCCAGCAGCATGGAGGACACTGAATGACATCTCATGACATCTCATGTCAGCTGCTTCCCTTGGCATCTCAGAAAGAGACCTCCAACGCAGATCTGCCCACTGCTACAGTACCTCTCCTAGGGAAGCCCCCAGAACCCAGAGGAGATTCTTGGGGAGCTCTGTGGTCCAGAATGTTCAACTTTCCCTCACCACAGTGTCCGGCAAGTTCCATTGACACTACACAGGAGTTTCCTGCCCACCAGACTTGACCCACCAACTTGAATGGGCTCTGACCCAGAGTAACTTCTCCACACTCAGTGGGCTGCATAGACACCTGCTCCAGTGAATGTGAATCCCAGCCTAAAGGAGATAGTCCTCTCAACTCTCTTACTTCTTTGGGTACTATTCCTTACTCTTAGGGTATTCTTTATTCTCCTCTATTCTCATAAACAGTTCATTCTTTAAATTAAGCCTTCCCTACTCAAATTGGTAGGTAGTTTCTCTCTCCTGACTAGACCATGACTGACATAGTCTGAATACAGAATTGCCTAAACTCTAATATGCTTTAGAACATGAGTTTTATCTATGATGACCAATGCTGTCAATTGCTTTCCTTGAAACCACAGTCTCACTCCATTTATCTGCAAGAAAGTGTTTTTCAAATACCCAAGCCTGGACAGTCATCATTTGTCCATCAGCCATTCTTTCAAGTAAAGGGCACTTTTTGAAGAATTCAGTCCTAGTTCACACGTCTGCTTTTCCTTAAGACACAATTTAGTATAAATTATTTTTTTACATACTTCCCAGTTTATTGCATAGTATCAAATGGACATGGATATAAATGTCAAGATTTAAGGAAATTAATATTTTTTTACTGCCTCATCAACACATTGTCAAGTAAAAGTGGGATTTTCGCTCTGCAAATGCAGTGAGGGATATCATATTTAATTGCACAGTTTAGTATCACTAACTTGCTTTAGGCTAAGACGTTTTACCTACTATTCACTTTGCACCATCAGTGCAAAATTCAACACACTAAAAAAGACAAAAAACATCATGAAAATATTTTTGGTCTCATAGACCCCTATAAAGAATCTAGAGAACCCCAGACATCCATGAGCTATATTTTGAGTACTGCTGGCCTTCAGATGAAGAAGTGTGCTCAGTTCTTAGATTTTGAGATGATTGTATTACATGCTTTTAAATTAACAGAGTAAGTGTAAATCTTTTTTATCTTTATTTTATTTATTTATTTTTTTAGTGGTTCTGAGGATTGAACCCAGTATCTCACACATGCAAAGTAAGCACTCTACCACTGAGCTACAACCCCAGCCCATAAGTGTGAATCTTGACACTGCCAATCTTTAGCTAGATGACCCTGGATAATTTATTCATTTCTCCATATCTTGGTTTTCTCCCTCCTCACAGGGATGTGTAGGAATTAAATGAGATATGGTACGAGAATATAGCATATAGTTAGCTCTCAGTAAACAGAAGATTATGGAGGAGTGAAAGAGGAGAAAGAGTAAAAGGAGAAAAAAAATGTAGGATCCTGATCACTTCATAGTGGAGGCATAAGGAAATCACACGGTGAAAGTGAGGTACCAAGCGATGATGGGTAAACCTGAGGCTTGGGGTTCTTCCCCTGTCCACGGATGTCTTAGAGAAGTTGACAGGTGCGTAAAGAAAGTAAATTCCAAAGGCAGCCTGGTAAGCTTATGACCCACTTCCTAGTCCTCTTTAGAAGGTGCCCACAGAAGGTCTAGATATCTCTTAAGAGAATTGCCCTTTACCTCTCAATAAGGGGATAGCCTCCATGTGAGAGAGAATGACTGAGGCTTGGGTTCTGATTAACATGGGACTTCTAACATGGCACTTCATACAGTGCCTTATGTTGTCATTCAGGATGAAGTCAGGGCAACAAACTGAGTTTATTGAAATTTCTCCTCTCTTGTTCTATGATATTTCTTCTGGAAATACAGGAGACACAGAAATCTCTCAGAGAAGTTGGAGGAGAAATATCTGCAACACAAGTTATCTCCATCCATTTTCTGGTGCTAAAATACCTGAGACTAGATAATTGATAATAAATAGAAGTTTATTTTGCTTACATTTCCGGAGGCTGAAAGTCCAAGAGTATGACTCCAGCACCTCCTTGGCATCTGATAGACCCTCCTGCTGTATCTTACCGTAGTAGAGGGCATCACACGGTGAGATGGAGTAAGAGGCTAGCTCAGGCCTCTCCTCCTCTTCTTGTAAAGCTATCAGTGCCACCATGGAGCCCCATCCTCACGACCTCATCTATTCTAATTGCTTCCCAAAGGCCCACCTCCAGTGGCCTTTAATGTATGACTGTGGGGATTAAGTTTCCAACACAGGAACTGTTAGGGGATACATTCAAACTTCAGCAAAAGGCAAAGGCCCAGGAATTGCTTCTACATTCAGCGGTGCTCAGCTCTTAGATTCTAAGATGACTGTATTACTGCTGGCAGGCTAACCCTCAGCTGACCAGGCTGCTTCCAGCTCCCACCCTGTCCTTCCAGCCTTCCAAGTAAAAGGACCCTGCATATTCTTGTTGCCCACTAATCCCCAGTTACAAATACAGTAGCTGGCAGTGGTCAAGACTTTGCTTCATTGAAACATATACTAAATGCTACACCTGTAGTCTTCGCTTCATCCTCAAAACCATCGGATCAGGCAGACAGAATTTGAGCCCATTTTGAAGATAAAGAAATTGAGTCTCTGGGAAGTTAAGAGATGTGTCAATCTTGCACAACTAGTAATATATAAAGTTGTGTGTGCTCCCGAGCCCAGAGCCACTTGCCGGCAGCGCTTTTCTCTCTGGCCTCTTACTACCAGTGGATGTTCACAGGAGGTGAGGGAATGGGTTCCTCATTCCGTTTGGTATTGTGGGTCATAATTCTTCTTCGCTAGTTTCTCTTGCTTCCCTACCCTGCCAAGGTTGAGTGGTTTCCTTCAGTGACAACGGTTCCTTGTGCAGGACAGCCTTCTGGGTGCTCCTCAAATCAATTCTTCCTCCAAATGTCCCTTGAATTCCTCTCGTCCTCTTGTTGCTTCCATGACGTCAGCTCTCTCCCTTATAAGCCTCCTCCATGCTGCCACCAGAGCCTTAAGAAACACGTTTTCCCATAAGTAAAATTCCCCAGCGCCTCCCCGTCTGCCTCTGGGTAAAGCCAATTCTCCAGCACCGTGTTCTATGTACTTCATTGCCTACCCCAGTTGACCTCTCCAAGTCTGTGTCTTCTCTCCCTCCTTGCCCTGTCCCCTACACTTCAGAATCCTGACTGGCTTCTGTGGCCCCCACACCAAGGACTGTGACTTATTTCTCTTTGTGTCTCCAGTGCCTAATGCTATTCTTAGTACATAGCAGCTGTTCAGATCACGTGCCTGAAGAAATGTGTGATGCATGAGGGCCTTGACAATTTTCAGTAGCGCTTTCCTTCTTTCTCATCGAACCCTGCCTACTGAACATTTCCTCAATGCTAGTTTCTAAACATTGTGGATTCACTTTTTCACAGTTTTGAGCACCCCATTTCCAGATCTTCATAGCTAGGGCCTTGCAGTCTTCGTCAGCCCTTCCAAGTTTCCTAGGGAATGGATAGCCACAGTCTTTGTCACCAGGGTTGGCTCCCATAGGCTCTTGCCCAAACTATACATTTCCCTGTTCCAGAGAACCTTCCAGTTCTCCTGTACTTGGATCATAGGAGGTCTGATCTGTGGAATGATAATGGCTCTCAAATTCTCTGCATTTGACTTCTCCCTGGAGCTCCCTGTTCCCCGCCAAGATCCCCCAATCCTCCCTTTTCACAAAGAGACTACTCTCTGAGCTCTCATCTCTTTGAAGGCAGCTTTAACAGTGGGAGCACCACAACTTAATTCCACTTCCATCCCTCTGGTCCCAGCCAGGCTGGGAGCCCTCCCAGATCCACTTGGCTATTTTGCTTGGCATTGCAGAGGGAAGAGGCAGGGGTATTGCTGTAACACGGGGCTGAGTGAAGCAGCAGAGAGGTGGCGAGAGAGCAGGTGTGCTTCATTAGCCTCATATCATCTCCTCAGGGACTTCAGGGCAACATGGCAAGGACTTTCATCACATGGAAGGTTTTGTCGATGCATTGACCCTCCATAAATCACCTAGAAGGCTTGTCAGTCAACAAGTTAACACTAATGTATTAACCCAGGTTGGGGATGGCAAGGGGGACACCAGAGATCTCAAAGGCTAATTCCTGTCTAGTAACTATACTATTTCAAGTGAAGAATCACCCCCCAGATGTGACTCATGGAGTGTGACAGCGAGAGCATGCACGGGCGGGGCTTGGTGAGGAGGCCAAGGCATACACCTTGTCTGAGCCCTGGATGTGCACAGGTGGTAGGTCAGGCTGTAAACAGCCACAGATTTCCAAATTCTCTTCCGACAGGCAGAGTTATCAAGTCTCACCTACCCAGACACAGCCTTGGAATGCCCTGAGCACAGCCCTGGAGGACAGCGCTGGCAGTCATTGTGAGCTCCAACCTGGGATTTGACCTGTTCACAATCCTTCAACACACAGCAGTAAGAACAGAAAGGAAGGGGAGAAGGTGGAAGTGACCTCCAGGGGAGAATAAGGCAAGTGTGAAGATGCATTGGGAGGTGAAGGAATAGACAAAACACATCACTGCTTCTCTTAAGCCACCAAGAACTTAGTACATTTGCCAACCCAACCATGTTAGCTATTTATCTAATGTAATTGGTTGCTACCTCACTTAACTATAAGTCCTTTGAAAGTGAGAAGAGTCTTCTGTTTCCTTCTATCCCTGGCATTGAGCATAACATCAATATCAAAGACAAATATCAACATGCATGTTTTGAATGAATGAGTAAAGGAATAAATGAACCAATGAATAATTGATAGTCCTGAAAAAAAATGGTAATATAACTGACAGAAATGGAAGATCAGGAAGGAGAGCTAGAATAGGGTGATGAGTAAGCTAATAAAAAAAGAAGAAGAAGAAAAAGAAACAGGTTTTATCTCAATATGAGAAAAAAGAGCATCAAAAGATGATCTCTGCTCCACCAGGAGATGAAAATGGTGGTGGTAAAGACAGCTACCAATCACCTCATGTTCATCTTGCCCAATCTCACTGTACCCTGATGACCCAGGAATGATGGTGACCATCCTCAGGGTGCAGGTGAGAGAACCAGTTCGCAAAGATGTTACGTAACGTGCCACAAATGACAAAGCTCATAAACCACAGAGACAGGCTTTAAAAGCCAGAGTCCCCACACTCCAGGACCACAGTATACTTACCACTTCTCAAACAGCACACTTCTGCTCCAGTGGGGCAGAAGCAACAAGCTGCAGGCCCTCACTCCAGTGCCATGTTTAAGTGGCCTCCTCCCTTAGATTTCCTCTTACACCAACCCATTCCCAGGTGGAGAAGTCCCTGCAAGATCTTTTCTGGACTTGATGCTGGTCTCTCCAACCCATGCCTAAGGAAATGGGGGCGGTTTCTCCCCAGGCAAGCCTAGACCTCCATGCCCCTTGGGGCTTACTTTTCTGATACTTCCTCAGCTTCTTCTTTAGGTTTATTTCTCAGGGCGGACAAGGTTTGGTCCTGCCTAGCTCTGGGGAGGTAACCTTAGTGTCTATATGACCAAGCCCCGATAAAAACTAGACACTGAGTTTCACATGAGCTTATCTGGTTGGCAATGCTTTGTGCTGCACATTGTTTCTGCAAGAATTAGTTGCTGTCTCCATGACTCCTTTGGGAGGGACAGCCACAGAACTGTGCAGGAAGTTCTCCTGGACTTAGCCTATGCAACTTTCCTGCTGGTGATTTCCAGCTGTTCCCTTTCCTTGGAATACTTCGTAAATGTGAGCATAGCCATTTTGCTGAGTTCTGCAAGTCCTTCTAGTGAATCGTGGAACCTCAGAGTCTTGGGAACCCCTGAACAGCCGTCCTCCAGACCCTACTGCTCCTGTTTGCTTCTGTTCCTACCACCTTTTGCTTCAGATCTGGGCCTGGCTTTTCTCATGTTCACTTGCTCCTACCCCTTGGCTTCTCTGCCTTCAACCAAGTTTGCCATGTCCAGGGATGACACACACGGCCTGCTTCAAGAACCATCCCAGCCATATTCAGGGTCAGTCTGGATTCCAGAGAACCCAACCCAAGCCAGAGCACTCAGCTCTTCCATGCCCAGGGAAGGGAGTCAGAGTAGCCCACCAAAGCTGAACAACAGTTTGGAAGAGATGATCTAGACACCATCAAGGGAGGGGATGAGAGAGTAGCCAGATGATCTTTAAGCTTCTTTCAATCCCTAAAGTGCTGGTTTCTAGATGTATCCATTTGCTTTGGATGCTTTGAGTCTGAAGCAATGGCAGGATTTCCAAGAGGAAGTGCCCTCTTAAACACTCACAGAGAGGCCTGGGTAGACAGATGTGGGTGGGAGATCATTCTCAGGAGTCAAGGGGGCTCAGACTGCAAGCAGAGACTTGGGAGTCCGGAAAAAAAATAAAATAAAATAAACTTGCCTGCTTTGAATGGAACAGCTCTGGATTCCCAGGACTTGCTGGGGAAGTCTCCCCTTTCCTCCCTGCCAACTTCTCTTCCCCACCTGGCACCAAAGGGCCCAGCCTCCAAGTCACAATTATGAAAGCTATTCGAGGATGCTAATTGCTGTATCTGACCTCCCTTCAGATAACAAGGGAATCGCTCTCCCTAATTAGCCCTGCCGCCGGTGGACCAGCAAAGCCAAATGTTTATTATGGGATGAATGCACTTACTGTAAATTTTGACATATGCTGTGGAAAGATGTTGGATAAATAAGACTTCAGAGGCCCGGGTTGTTTAAATAATGAATACCCACTGCTGTGGGTGATAAGGGTGGAGGGGAGCCAGGCAAACTGAGGAGCAAAGGATCTGGGGACAGTGCTCGGAGCCTTGGAACAGATTCAGCAATCAGGAGGGAACTGAAGGGAGGCAGTCTGGGGGTGCAGGCAGGAAGGCTATCGGGAAAGGAGAGAAAGAGGGCTGATGGGTCCCCATCTCTCTCACTGGGGCCTCCATATTGCTCCTGTTTCTATGTAAAAATGTACCCCTTGAAGCCAGGGTCTTTCTGGATAGAGTTTGAGTTTATCATTGTTGGTGTCTTGCTTCTTCCCAGGGAAGGAGAGAGTATATGGGAGACTGATTTGGTGCCTGGGCCAAGAAACATAGAGGAAATCATTCCATCCATCAGAGATCCCAAGCCCAGCAGGTTCTGAGGCATTTAGGAAGGGAGAACGCTGGCTTGACAGTTCCACTTATTCCCTGAAGGCCTCCACCTGGTAGGGCAGACCACACGCTATGAAAGACATTTGCACCTGAATTAAGAAGGACCCCACACCTTAGCCCGTGGCACTCAGGCCCAGAGAGCTGATCCACAGGCAGAGCTCACAAAGACTGATGTTTCTTTCAGTTCCTTGGGTTCCACCCGATCAAGGAGACAGGCGTCCTTTCATCTTAGTGAATGAGGGTGTTGAACAAGTGTACATAGATATCAAGGAAGCGAGGGACTCCCAGGAACTGCAAGAACAGCCAAGCAGGGCAGAGGTGACCACGCCTGGTTCAGGCACATGGCCCAGCCCTGGACTTCTATTTCAGCCTTGGTCCTTTGCAATACGATGGCTACTGACCCACACCTCGCTTTGTCTTCAGGACAGACTTCAGTATGCTTAAGTGGCAAGCCAGCCCACCCGTCAGTGTCTAACAAACCACATTCATGATCCACATCCCAGATGGGGCAGCGATGACCTCTGTTCCCCTCAGTCACTTGGATCTGGCCTTTGGAATTTGTCCTAGTGGGGAAGAGACAACTGGAGGGTAATCTGCTGGCTTTTCTGTGCTTCAGCTTAGAAATGACACCTGAGCTGTTCACAGCCCGTTGACCAGAGCTGGCCACAGGGCTCCACCTTGGTGTCGGCCGCTGGGACATTCAGAGGAACATCCAGGTGCAGAGCAGGCGGGAGGGGATGGAGAAAAGTAGCAGAGACCCCTTCCCGGCTCACACCCCTGCATGGCACAGAGCCAGGGACCCACAGGGGGTCAGACCTCACTGGACACGTGGAGAAACTGGGGTGAGAGGTTTGTGATGGGCTTGGGTCCTCGGGGCCCCTGCAGAGCTGCTCGGTGGCCGCTTTCCTGCGGTCCTGCCCCTGGGACGCTCTTCCCCGTCTTCTCTCCTGGTTTGTTCGCCGGCTCCTTCTCCCTTGTAATTTTATTTCATTATTCTCCTCCTCTCATTCGGAGAAACTTCCAAATGTCACTCTTTCTTTAGTTTTTCACCTCCACGGAGCCCTCCTTTTCTTTGCCTCCCTCCCTCGGGCAGGCTCCTGCGCTGCGGAGGGCTCTTTTCCCTCCTCCTACGGAGCTCGCTGACCTTTTCCTCCTCTCGGTAGGACAAAGCCCGGCCTGGCGCGCTCCTGACGGGAATTGGCTCTCGAAGTTCCGGTAATTGCTCCGTCCTTATTACCGAGTCTGCGGAGCGGCCTCGGCCAGGGCGGCCCCTCCCCTCGCCCGCTCACTCGCCGCCATCAGGCTGCAGATGGGCTGCTAACGAGGTGACCAATTAACAAGCGCTAAATAACCCCAAAAGGGTATTTTTCTCCCTGACCTGATTTCCAGGCCCCTTTGTTCCTCCTTGGGAATCTATCCTCTGTGACAGGGCCACAATGGGGACTGTTCCCAAACCCGACCCCATGAGAAGCTGACCCAAGCAAGCCATCGTCACAAGACCCCATTACCCAACTCCCTTGCATTAGGGGACTCGGGAGCCAAAAGGATCCCTGCCTCTCAGGAATAATAATAAACCACCCCATATTGTTGAGCACTTGCCATGTGTTATATAATCCTCAGGAAACCTTTTCATTGGCTCATTTATTCAGAGGGATACGAATTGACTATTTCCGACGTGTTGAATGCTGCGCAGGGTAGGTAGTCTTGACCTTAGACTTGGGCAAAAGGGACCCTCTTGCTCTGGACATCTTCCTGGGACCTTTTAAGTCTCTCTCCAGTGCCTGGTACCCACTGGAGTTTGGAATTTGACCTAGTGGGGAAGAGACAACTGGAAGGTAATCAGTTCAGGAATCCTGAGCCTTACACAAACCCCTCCCTGTTTCTCCCCACCCCACCTCCAGGCATGTGCCCCAGCGTGTGCACACACACACACACACACACTCACACACACACAACTCACTCCCAGGGCTACCAGATTCTCGAGCAACTCACACCTACAGAATGTCCCCCAGGAATGTGGAGCCTGCTGCTGCTTCTGGTTGTGGCCATGTTTCTTTCAAGGGGTCCCAAGAAACACACACCCCAGGATGGTACTGATGAGCTGACCACCCATAACTTAAATTGTTTCTATAGACCGAGGCTCCACAACACAGCTTCCTAGGACTTTATACACCCTCCAGATGACCTTGACACTAAAGATGGTAGGGAGCAGAACAGACACTGGTCCAAGGCTGTCACAGCCACCAGTAAGAATCAAATGAGGACCAGAAAGTAGTGGAAGGCACTGAGACTCCACAACAGGGGACCTGACCTGCTGTGTGAGGAAAGAGCTGACATCACACAAGGCACAAAGGGTTCCCACAGGAGTCCTGCTGAAGGTGTACTGCTAGCGGAATTAGAGAGACTGAGAAACTTGCCTCCCTCAAGTCCCATCTTAACGTAGGACTTTGCCCCTCTACTTGGGCTAAAGGAGTAAAACTGACCTAGAAGCTGGGGGATGGTAGACACGAGCAGTGTTAGCAGCAGGTGAGAAATACTCAGCACAAACTGACTCAAGAGAAATAAATGGGGCACAGAAATTAAAGCAATTCACTGGCTCTTAAGAAGCCCAGGAGTTTATCTTCAGGCATGGCTGGATCCAGGTGCTCAGATGATATTCTCAAGAATCAGTCCCTTCTTTCTCTTTATTATCCTTTTTTAATCAAGTTGTGGAATAATTTAATACAGTGATATGTACAGATCTTAAGTGCATAGTTCAGTGAATCTTGCCACATAAAATCACCATCCAGATCAAAATAGAGAATTTTCACATCCCGTAAGTCTTCCTTTGGTGCCACCATAGCCCTTAAGGGTAGCTCTGTGCTACTGTCATATGGCTGAAAGTCAAGGTCACAGATGTGAAATGTATCCTTCTTCTGTGTAGCAAGACTTTATTCTCTTCATGACTGTGTATTTTCCATTATATGAATACACCACAACTTGTTGTTGATGAACACAATGACTTTAAGTTTCCAACTGTGGCTATGTTAAATAAAGTACCTATGAGCATATTTGTGTATATATTTGGTAGACAAAAGCAACTGGTTTCTATATGATATGTCTACCCAGGGGTAGAATTGCCAGAAAATAGAGTATATATATATATATATATATATATATGCTTAGCCTTAGTGGTACTTCCAAAGAGTTTCCCGAGGCAGGTTTCCCAACTTATACCCCTACCTGCATTTTTAATTGAATTGCCTGCCTTTTTTACTTACTAATTTGTAGTTCATTATGTCATATTCTGAATATTAAGGTTCCTTTTGTGATAGACCAGTGGAAACTGCCTTCCTCAGCCTATAGCTGACTGTTTCTCTCTCTTAATGGTGTCTTTATGAGTCAAAGTTCTTAAATAATAGAATAAAATAATTAATAAAATCCAACTGAATATTATTGCATGCTTAGTTTTCTGTGTGTGCATATATATCCTGCTGAAAGAAACACAGACTATGCCCAAGTAGTGAATATATTCTCCTCTGTTATCTAGAAACTCGATTGGTTTAGTTTTCGTGTTTAGGTCAACGTTCCTTCATGTGGTAGTTTTTGTGAATGGTGTGGGTTAGAGGCGAAGGTTCACTCTTCCCCATATGATCCTGTGGTTAACCCAGCACCATCTGTTCAAAAATACATCATCTCCCCTTCTGAACCTTGCTGGAGCATTAGCTGCAAATCAGGTGATTGTATAGGTTTCTCCACTCTTCCTTCCCCTTTACTAACCACTGGTGTCCTTACTCCATGTGGCACCAAGGCAGTCTGTTGTGGCCCCCCGTGTAGATCTTATCAGCTTAACAGCCCCAGTGAAGAAGAGAAAGCCTCCTTCCCTCCCACTGTCCGGTATTCCGCTGGGCTTTCCTTACCAACCTTTGGATCAACCATCAAGGCCAAATGCTAATTGGCCAACGCTTGGTCTCACGTGCATCCCTGAGGTAGGCTGGAGGGTGGGGAGAGGAAACCCATGGAAACCTCTGGACTGGAGTGGGGAAGGTGTAGATGCACAAGGGAAACTTGGAATGCTGTCACCAAAAGAAAGGGCTATGGATGCCAAAGCAAACCAAAGAGAACTGCTTAGAGAAATGTTGCTAGTTGGATTGACGCTCAGTGGTGGTGCACCTGCCCAGTATGTGCCTAGCGCTGAGTTCCATCCCCAGCACACCATCCCCTAGACAGTAGCATTCCATGAGCACTGGAAGGCCCCTAGACTTTCACCCTGTCATTCCTCTGCACTGACTAACTGCAGCACACCCTTGGGCACCCTGTACTTCGAGAAGAAGTCCTGCAGGTGGTATGGAGCTGCTCTGACCCCCACCCCCGTGACAGGTAAGATTAAGGAAAACCTGAGAAATGACCCAGCATTACTGTCTGTTCTGAGTTATCAAGGGATCCCTGGCCCGTGCCGGGTGGGTCCCTCCAAGTTGCCAGTCTCATTCTGCACAGGATGGCAGGTCTGTAGAGTCGCGCACCATGCCTCATTTCACCAGGTGTGATTTCCAATGAGACATCGCTCCACTGGGGACTAATGACACGGGAGAGTCGAGCAGGGAGGCTGTGATTTCCAATATGTACCATCCAGTCATTACTAGCAGGAAATGGATTTTTGCTGGATAATCAAAATCAAATCCCACATTTTCCTCACCCTTAAGAGCCCCCTCCCTAGCCCCCATCACACACAAGGTGCCCTCAGGGCACCCTGTTCCCTAAGTCCTCAGCAAACCCCAGTCCAAGCCAGGCTCCCTGCCATTCTCCCTCCCCCCTCCCAGGAGACTGGACACCCTCCTCTCCTGGGACACCTGCATTCCAGTGCAGGAAGTATGGGATGCCAGGAGAAGGACAGGGAGACAGGAGGAGTGAGGTCACAGGAGGGAGGTCTTCACCTGGTGGCGAGTGGAGGAGAAAGAAAGCAACAATGTCAGAGGTTTAATCAACCTTTGAAGACTTCACAGTATTTGGACAGAAGTGTGTGAATAATATTCATTTGGATTGGCACCTGTGCACACCACTGAAAGGAAAATAGCATTTTGTCACAGTTGTGATGAGGAGCAAGCAGTCCGGGGAGACAGGCTGCACATCTCCTGGAAGCTGTGAAGGTGGGTTTTTTTTTCCTTTTGTTTCCGGCTCAGTGTGACCCTGTGACTCCTTGAAAATCCAGTGGCTCAGAGTGAATGCCTGACATTCCTTTGCTGCTGCTCCAGACAGAGAAGGCACAAGCAGATGTCTAGCAAGGGCATCAGCCAGGAGATATGTGAAGAGCCAGGTTTCTGGTTCCTGCCTGGTGGCCTTGGACAAGTGGGATCAAGCCTCCGGGTGCAATATGTGCTGGACTTGCCTGTCCTGTTCTCAGTTTGTTGTGAGGCTCCCAGGAGGAGTGGTGACCCTGAAAGTCGAGAGGGTTATCTGGAGGTGACACACTTCCTCTTTCCAAAAGAAGCCTGAAGTACCATTGCCATTAACCAATGAGACAGTTGCATGGAATGAGACTCAGCAGGGGCATCAGGGACTCAGTGGCTCCGTGAGCTTTATGCCCGTATTTCTCTGTGGAGCACCTTCACCTCTCTCTGATTCTTGTTTCTCTCCTACCCAGGACGGTCAGGTAGCAAGGGTGAAATAGTCTCCATACCCCAGCCCAAGGCACGTGGAGGGTTGGTAATCACCAGCCTTTACTCTGGGTTCCTGGCCCAGCTCCACAGGCACAGTGGATTCGGACATGGTGGCTGTGCTGTCCCCTCCATCACTAATCCAGTCCCCCAGGGTTGCTTCTCACCACCTTTGCCATGATGCTGCCTTGAAAGGAAGGCCCAGCCAGGGGTTTTAGGAGCTCCAGGTGCCCCCGCCTGTCCTGCCCGCCTCTCTTGAGTCTTCACATCTCCTTCTCCAGGGTTCTCTCTCCTCCTTCATGGGATCTCCCAGCTCCACCCACCCCAGATCTTCCAGCCCCTCTGTCCTGATGCAAGCCTTCCCCTGCCCCCCCCACATCTTCCCCAACCCTCACCTCCTCCTCCCAATGTTCTTCCTTTATGGTCCCTCCCTTCTCCCACGCCCTCTCCTCTTCCCACCTCAGCCCTCTACTCCTTTCTTCCCTGTCCTGTACCTCCACTTTTTCTTTTTTCTTTTTTTTGGGGGGTGGAGCAGGTACCAGGGATGGGACTAAGGGCACTCAACCACTGAGCCACATCCCCAGCCCTATTTTGTATTTTATTTACAGAAGGGTCTTACTGAGTTTCTCAGGGCCTCGCTGTTGCTGAGGCTGACTTTGAACTCGCAATCCTCCTGCCTCAGCCTTCTGAGCTTCTGGGATCACAGGTGTGAGCCACCGTGCCCGACCCATACCTCCCCTTTTTCATCCTTCAAGACAACCAAGTGTCTTCAGAGAGCAACTGGAGCTCCTCCTCCTAGTCACTCTTCAGCAGCTCTAGTATTAGGCTTTCTAAACTATGGTCCCTGGAGAGGCCCTAAACACGCATTCCTTTTATTTTTATTTATTTATTTTTGGTACCAAGGATGGAATCCAGAGGTGCTTAACCACTGAGCCACATCCCCAACACTTTTTTATTTTTATTTTTTTTTTTTTTGAGACAGGGTTTCATTAAGTTGCTTAGGACCTTCTAAGTTGCTGAGGTTGGTTTTGAACTTGCAATCCTCCTGCCTCAGCCTCCTGAGCCACTGGGATAACCACAGACTTTATACCACACACACAGGATTCCCTACCTGCCAAGTCACACAACGGGGTGTGTCCCATATACAGATCAAAGGAGCCCACCTCACTAGTTACACAAGATGTGACTCCTGCCAGCTCCCACTTTCTCCCTCTGGGCAGCAACATGGAACCATAGAAATCTAGAGTGAATGGGCCTTTAGGAATCACCTGGAACTCAAATCCACTGTGATCTCCAACAATACCAATAATACATCTTGTTTGCTATTTGAAATAATTTATTATTAGATAATGATGTTTATCTAATATAAAATATTTGTATGATAGTATTATATACTACAGTACAGTATTATATGTAGCATAGTACAGATAATACTATCTATAGTACTATAGATGATATTTAATATTGTATACTAACGTCTATTTAGATAAAGAATTTAATTGTTAAAGCCACATAAACTATAAACAGAAGAAATAACAGGGGGCCTGGAGTGGTGGCACACACCTGTAATCCCAGCAGCTGAGGCAGGATCTGCATTGCAACTTCAAAGCCAGCCTCAGCAATTTAGCGAGGCCCTAAGCAACTCAGCAAGACCCTGTCTCTAAATAAAATACAAAAAAGGGCTGGGGATGTGGCTCAGTGGTTAAGCACCCTTGGATTCAATCTCCATTACCAAGGAAGGAAGGAAGGAAGGAAGGAAGGAAGGACGGACGACAGGCAGAACTTCTCTACATGGTATTAAAAATAATTTAAAACTATCATAATTTAAATAGCCATTATCACTGTGGGGAAAGACAGTTCAATGGAAAAGAATAGACTAGAAATAGGCCAAATACAAAAAAAAAAAAAAAAACAATTCATCCAATGATAGAGATGGCATTTCAAATCAATAGCAGGAAAGAAAGACTTGATAAATGGCATTAGGGTAATCATTTAACTCTGAGCTCTGCAGGACAGCAGCCACTTGCTACATGTGGCTGGTGTTCACTTGAAATGCAGCCAGTTCCAAATTCACTCTGGACTCTAAAGACCTGGTATAAAAAGAAATGAAGTAACTCATCAATAATTTTTTTACAACAATTACATGATGAAACAATATTTTGGGTAGAGTGGGTTAAAAATATCTTGTTATGATTACTTCCACCTGTTTCTATTTACTTTTAAAATGTGATCAATAGGAAAAGTTAGGTTACATGTGTGGCTTACCTTCTATTTCTATTAGACACTGCTAGTCAAACCATTAATAAAAAGCACAATTGGGGGCTGAAGATATAGCTCAGTTGGTAGAGTGCTTGCCTTGCATGTATAAGGCCATGGGTTCAATCCTCAGCACCACCCACCAAAAAAAAAAAAAAATTATATATATATATATATAAAGTAGAGACGGAGTGGTCGGCGATCTCTCAAGGCACACAAGGGGA
>NW_026000242.1:7736953-7778905 GCF_001458135.2 Marmota marmota marmota | reverse complement strand
ACATATATATATATATATATATAAAATTGGATCCTAATCTCACGCCTTATACTAAAAATAGAATCCAAATAGATCAACCAAGGCTTTTAATGTAAAATATGATATCCCAGAACAAAACATGGATTATTTATTTTATTCAGTGATCCCAGGAAAGAACCTATGAAAATGTGACAAAACTCAAAAGCTGTTTTTTTTAAGAAGGATTGATAAATTTTATGTAATACAAACTAAAATTGTCTGTACACACACACACAAAAATAAAAAACAACAACAAAAAAAACACCTTACTGTCAAAAGACCATAAGTGTCCTGTCACGGGAAAAATATTTGTCACATTAAAAAATTTAAATTTCTTAAAGTAAGAAAAGCTCTTACATAGCAGTATTTATTTATTTTTAAAGATGAACAAAAGATGGCAAAGGATATAAACTAACTATTTGAAAAAAGAAATTAATAATCATCAATGCACATATAAAAAATGTCCACCTTCACAAAGAAAGCCAGTAAAACTTAAAAACAGTATAGCAGTTTCTTCCAGCAGATTGACAAATGTTGAAAGATCAGGAGAGAGGCAGAAACTAGCCCTTTCGTGGTGGGCTCTCATTATGCTATCTCTTTAAAGGGCAACTTCGGCAATAACTGTCAAAAATTTAAATGCATATATCTTTTGACCCAGGAATTTTCCTTCTAGGAGTTTTAGCTACAAATACATTTTACAAGATGACATAAATAAATGTGTAAGAATGGTCAACCCAGTATTACAGTAGCAAAAGCCAACCAACCAACCCACCTGGAAGCATTTTAAATATTCATCCACAGTGACTAGGAAAGTAAAGACGGATACAGAAATGCCCTGGAATACTACACAATCACAGAAAGGGAGAAGGAGGACTTTATGTGAATTGAGATGTGAAAATCTGCATTGGTTAGTATAAAAGGCAAATTACAAAAAAAAAAAAAATCAAGCACAATATAATCCTATGTGTAATTTTATAAGGATATAATTATATCTATTGTAATAGCATGAAGCCTTTCTAGAAGGACCAATAATTTGTTGAAAGTATTATCTCCCAAAGAGGGGAAGAGTTCAAGTGTAAGAAATAAAACTGCTTCACTTCTGGTTTCATCCTTTTGTGCTGTTTGAACCCCTTTTTTAAAACCATGTTTTGAAAAGAGGTTCAATGTCACTAGTCATTAGGGAAATGAAAATCAAAACTACAAGGAGGTAGCATTCCACATCCATAATGATGGCTACTTTCAGAAATGGAAAATAACACAAGTTGACGAGGATGTGAGGAAATTAGAACTCTTGCACACTGCTAGTAGAAATACAAAATGGCTCAGCGACTGGAAAACAGAATGGAACCTCCTCAAAACTTTAAAAATAAAATCACCATACAAACCAGAGTTTCCACTTCTGAAAGAATTCAAAGTGAAGTACTGAAGAGACATTTGTACACCTACATTCATAGCAGTCTTTTCCCACAGTAGCTCAATGGAAGCAACCCCAACTGTCCATCAACAGATAAAAAAATGGGAAAGCAAATGTGGTATGTCCATGCAATGGACGATTATTCAGCCTTTAAAAAGAAGAAAATTTTGACATATGGTACAACATGAATGAACTTTGAAGATATTATGCTAAGTGAAATAAGCCAGAAAGAAAAAGACAGATACTATATGATTCCAGTTACATAAGGTAGTCAAACCCTAGAGACAGACAATGGAATAGTGGTGGTGAGGAGCAGGGGGAATAGGGACTTAACGGTTTAATGGGTATGAGTTTCAATATTACAAAATGAAACAGTTATGGAGATGAATTGTGGGATGATTGCACATCATAAATGTATTCAATATCACTGAATTGTACACTTAACAATGGGTAAGTGATAGATTCATGTTATATGTCTTTTACCACAATAAAAAAAATGAAAAGGTTCATTTATATAATCTTCAAAATGTGGTTTTAAAAGTTCCCTAGTTTCCTGGTTTATTTTAGAGAAGTGATCCATCAGGGGATGTGTTTTGGCTACTATTAACACATGACTCTACATCTGAGCAACTTAAAGCAACAGATGCAAAGAACTCAAATTCTGCACATCAGGAACTCAAGAAGGATGTGGTGGGGCAGCTCTCACTTGGCTGTTGCGGTCCAGGGTGAGCTGGAGGGACCATCGCCTGAAGGCCCCCCTAGATGTCAACAGGGTGCACTCCCACAGCTGACAGCAAGGGGCTCAGCTGGGCTGTGGCCTGGAACATCTCTCCAGCATGGCTGTCTCAGGATAACTGGCAATTCCTACATAGTGTCTGGCTTTCCCCAAGAACTTACTCCAAGGAAAGACACTATTGAAGTGTGCCTTTTCCTGATAGCATCCATGCCACCGTTCTGTGTTAATGGAAATGGTCACAAACCCACCTAGGCTCAAGAAGAGGGGACATAGACACACTACCACCACTACTTCTCACTGTGTGTTAAAGAACGTCACAGCCATGTGTTAAACCCATTGCAGCAAGAAACCAACCTAATGGAAAGAGTCCGAGGTCAATGGGCGCAAGCCATCACCCATGTGAATGTGACTTCCCTACTTTGGATACCTACTTCCCAACCAATGGGCCCCCACGTGCAGTGAAGCCCATCTAGGCCTCAGCAGCTGAGTCCCAGGCTGCCGTAGGCCCACCTCAGCTGCTGCCCCAGAGGGTCTGACATGAGACTTCCGCTCCATCCATTTTGTGCATATTTCCAATTGCACTCCTGAGGTGTCCCCTGGAGCAGCTGAGCTTGCGGGGACCTCCTACTGTCAACTATTTAGACTAGTTGAGTGTGGCTGGGAGCCCCTGGGCCTTCTCCTCTGCTGGCTCTCCGTGATAGCTTAATTAACTCAGCCAATTCCTGCCTCCCTCTCCCCCTCTCACTCGCTCTCCCTCCTCCACCAGATCTCTTTCACCCCTCTTCTCCTCCTTCAAGAGCCTTGGCAGAAATTGTCAGGGAGTTGATCAGATTTATTCAATTTAGACTTAACAGACCTGGGACTCCTATTTCTCCTTCAGGTTCATAAGGTTTTTGATTCCATTTACAGGTTTATTCATTTATCAGATATTCGTTTCAATTCACTTTAAACACCGGCACAGGGAGATGAGTTCAGGAGAGATGCTCATCATTTATTTCTCAGGCTGGCCCATTTCTATGTGGGCTGTGGCATCTGGCTGGAAGTGCTTTAAAGGGACAGGACACTGAGTCTGCGCATTCTGGGCCTCTTTCCTAGATGGCTTGGAGTACGCCAGGGTACCCACGGGAGCCCCCAGACTCGGGTGCAGAAAGTAGTACTTCTATAGAATGCCACCTCTCCATCTTCCTCCCAGTCTCACTACCTCGGGGTACAACTGAAGGCCATAATAGTCTTCTCATATCCCAGACAAAGACCCTCCCTCCGTCCTTCAGTCTCTGCTGGCCACTCTCCATCATTATGCCCCTCCATACAACTCTAGGAAAGGACCCTTCTAACATTTCAGAGCCCCTGAGCCTCTCAAAAGAAGCAATAGGAAAAGGAGTGGCTTGCAAGGTCCCCTTCACTCCTCCCAGGGAGAGCCTCGTACCCCGCAGTCATCTCCCCTGGCCCAGAACCCCTGACCCATTGCCAGGAGCCCCGCGCACAGCCACCCTCACCCTCCCTCCCACAGTGAGTTAAGTCATTTCACTCTCCATCTCTCCATACCAGGAAAGAAATGGCGCAGGAGGGGGGTCTTTCTGTTATTTAAAAAGTATTATTAAGTGTCTCCCAGTGTGGCTACTCGGATCAATTCTCCCTCAAAAGATGTGCCAGACTCTAGCACCCCTCAGATAGACATGTGTCTTTTTATCCCTTATCCAATCTCCCACAATAAGACGGGAACAGACCCTGGCACACCCACCTTGGCATGTGGCCTGGACCCGACCTATGCCCTACTCCCCCAGACCTCTGGTCCTGGATAGGGGTGAAGAGTGGTGCTCCAGTCCTCTTGTCCTGGAGGTGGAGATGCAGGGAAGAGGTGTCCTGTGGCAGTGGCTGTAAGGTGTAGATGACAGAGGCCATGACAGACAGCCCTGTGTGGCAGCAGGGTGATGTCCTGGCAATGATGGTCCTACTGCCTCTTCCTCTCCAGAGCCACCCTAGCACCGAGCACTCCCTGACCCCTGAAGCCCTTTCCCGATGTCCTCTTTCTGTTTACTTCACTCAGAGCTTATTTACAATCTTCACTTCAGGGTTGGGGCCAAGGCCAGTCTGTCACAAGGACCAGAACAAGCAGGTAAGAGGTGTTGCTCCAATGCCCAGCAGGTCCCAGAGTGGCTCTCCTGAGGGCAGCTCCACCCTGGGCACAGGCAAGCAGGGGGAGCTCCTGAAGCCAGCCACCCACTACGCAGCCCGGGGCCACTCCACTGTCATTCCTGCAGCCAGTGCACAGAATGGTAACCTCACTCCTGAGGCGCCTGGGGCTTCAAGAGTATCCGGTTTTGTTTTTTTGTTTTTGTTTTGACAAGATGACATGTACAAAGAGAGAACAGCTATCGCGTTTCCCTCCAGCTTTGAACTTGCCTCATACATCTACCAGGCACACAACCCCCTTCCCCCCCCCCGACACACACACTAAACACATCATCATCATCATCTTCTTCTTCTTCTTCACTCTGAGGAGACAAGCAAAGCCCTCAGGTAGAGGTGGGAGGTCAATAGTGCCAACTCTGATAAGTCCCTTGACCTCTCTGAGCTCTAGGCCAGGGTGGAGGGGACTCCCTCACTTTTTCTGCCTATCAGGAAAGGCTGGGATTGAGGAACTGTAGACACTGAGCGCAACCTTCTGCCTTGCCTACCCCAGGACTCTGCTGGAGGGAGCGAATATGAAATGCAAACAACTGCTCAGTCTCGGTGCCTTCTTATGGAAATAGAGAAGACAAGCACACTTTTTTTTCTTCTTGTCCCTGGAGCAATATATGTGTGGGCCCAGAAAGAATTGTGATGTGAGTATTCCTCCTTTGAGACAGCTTATTCCAGAGAGGCTCAGAGAAGTGGAAGGAAAGGGGAGATCTGACCACAGGAAGAACTTTCTGGAAAGCAATATTAAAAAAAAAAAAAAAAAAAAAGGAAGGGAGGGCACACCTGATTTGACTTGGGAGGTGTGCTCCAGATCCATGTCTAATTTCATGACATCAGCAAGTTGTTCAAGCTCTCTGAGAAATCGCCACAATAGGTTTGCCATCTGACTTACAGAGAGTTAGGACAGGATTGTCTTGGAAGGCCGCCCCTTCTTTCTCTCTGCAAAGCCCTCCTCACTCCGACAGAGCCACTTGCTCTTTGTAGATACTCAATATGCATGAATATATTTATCTAGATCCTGCCTTGTTCTTAAAAGATTTGAAGTGCCTCCTGTGTTCAATAAATGTGCACAATGAATGAATCAATTAATGGGCTAATGGATGTGAAAGTGCTTTGAAAAGTATAAGATGAAAGAGATTTTTATCATCAGAATAGTGACCTAGGAAGGCCGAATGATACTTTCAAGGAGCAGAGATCATCCCAGGAACACTGGCTAGAGGAGGAGCAAATATATCACAAGACAGGTGACAGCCCAATTGACCTGTAACCATGACACCAGCCCTCAGCAGGACTATTTTAAAGGGATTCCAATTTCCAGGGTTTTAAATTGCAGCCCTGGGGCTCCCTGCAGTATCATAGGTTTCTATAGGATGTACAACCTTCAGACTAAAGCCATGGGAAGGTTTCCTCAAGTACCTTCTGATATCCACCTCTGGGGTCCAGCTAGGCTCAGAAGTTCTCAGGGGGTCACCAACAGCCACCTACTCTTCTCAGTTCCTTGTGCAGAATGAGTCCACCCTGGCCTTCCTCTGAACCCCAAACACAACTGGAGGCTCAGCTCTAAGAACTTGAATCTGGACTCCAGGAACTTGGGGCCAGGGAACAAGGGCCCTAAGGGTGGGGCGGCTATAGGTAGGGCTGTTTGAGGCTGTTTGGCCCTGTTCAGCCAGGTCAGTGGGACCCCGTGTCACAGCAGGGCACTGCAAATGACTCTGTAGTTGTAGTTCATCAAATTGGACACCCCCGTGGAGCCCACAGAACATGAGATGAAACCGCCTGTGGGAGACTGAGAGGAAGTAGAACCCTGGGGGCAGGGTTTCTTCCCCACCACGGGAATTTCTCCAGACGCTGCCACACCCTCCTTCTCCTGTTCCTTCACTGCCAGCTGCAGACGATTTTATCTGCAAGGGTTCCTGGTGTCTCTAGGATTGAAATGGACTGCATCTCCAGACACCTGCCCCCATAACTGGTGGGGTGATCGCAGCACTTTGGGGAGGAAGGAAAGGCTAATTAAGGGGGAAGGGAGGGTTGTTTCAGCTTGAAGCTCCGTCAGAGTCTGTATCTGCATGCACATGCACACCAGCGTCAAGGTCTGCGTGTTTCTCCTGTGTGTGTGCACACATATGTAAATTTGCACTACGTGACATGTGCATGCACATGTGTATTCATGTAATTGTGTGTGGGGTGCAGTGTGTGTGTGAGCGAGAGAGAGAGAGGAGAGAGAGAGAGAGAGAGAGAGAGAGAGAGGAAGAGAGGCAGCGAGTCCCCCTCCCAGCACACTTCGGGCTGGGCTGTCTTGCAGCTCTGCGCCTTGTTATTGCAGTGCAGCCAGAGCCCAATCATTACCACCAGCTGGAGACATCATTTGGTGTCATTTGGCTTTGCAGAGCTCCTACCAGTGAGGAAACCCAGGAGGGGAGAGTTGTCTTGGAAAAGAACAAAAGTGAGAGAGAAACAAAAAGCAGAAGAGGCAGAGGGAGGGGAGGAACTGCAGGCTTCTTGAGGAGAGCAGAGATGGAGAAATGCATGCAGGCGACACTGTGGGTAAACCAAGGCAGGCTGGGGTGGGAGGAGGAAAAAGAAAGGCCTTTAATTATTATGTTCCAATTAAATAAAATATAAAAATAGTAAAGATTAAAAGGAGAATTTTTGTTGTCTTTTGAGCCATTTGAAAGCCTACCTTCCCCCTTCCCACTTCACATATCACAAAACAGTGAACCTATTAGACAAATTCTCAGGAACTCAGGAGACAGCTTACTGCAGTTGCTCCTTTGGGGATATGTCCAAATTTTAATCCACTCATCCCTTGTTTGGCTTCCCTTTGGACCTGCCTCTGTACATGGGGCTTGGAGGAGACAAGGGCAGGAATGTGAGGGGCTTCCACCCTGCAGCGGCCTCGGTGCTGTCAGGTGTGTGAGCATCCCTTGGAGCCCTGGGTTTCAGGCTGCTGGATTCCCTCCCACCCTCCAGCCTGCCACTGTAAATCTTCCATGAACTGTGGCTTGGTTTATGGTAATGGAAGAGAAGGGATGATCAGGTGGTTGGATGATAGGAATTAGGTATCAGTCAAAGAGGGCACCACCATAGGTGCAGAGGCCCTATGATGTCTCCAAGAGTCAGGGCTGGAAATAGTGTGTTCAGTGCTCTTAATCCAGAAATCTCTCCTGATTTTGTAAATTTTCAATGATGGAGTATTCACAACTACCTCATTAACTTAGCCTTAACCGCCAGGAATTCTTGAGTCTTAGCTAGCACTGATGAAGACTCTTAGAAAAGGTGGCTCTTTACCATGGGACACTTGTAAAAAAAAAAAAAATGGAGCTACACATGGTCTTTTTTAACATTTATCAACACTTAAGTCTGTGCTCAGTTTTCTTTCTTTTCATTTAGAGTAACATAGAATACAGTCAGGCATTAAAAGAGGGAAACACTGAGAATACAGCAGTGGGGAGTAAGCATAGCCAAATACCAAGAGCTGGTGTGCGGTGTAAGTGTTGAACAGATGAATGAATAAGTGTAACTCATGAGAGTAATCAAGAAACTACACACACAATGCACACCCTATTTCTTGCATATTTTTAATGCATTGGCACTGCAGAAGAGTGAAGGAACTTTATACGTGGTCCCATGGACCAGCTGCATCACGGTAACCAAAGTTCTTGGTAAATACACAGACCCCCAGTGCAAAGTCAGACTAACGACACCAGGATCTAGGTGGTGATGCAGGACACAGGAGTTTACATTTGCTAACAAGCATCTTCGGAGATTTCTGATGAACTGCTAGGTCTTGGGGTCCTTGGATTAGCGATATGTTAGAGCAGCCTAGGGAGGTGTAGGCCTGCAGATGAAGCTAATATTGCTGTTCAAGCACTGGACCAGTGGGGGAGAAGACCTTGACTTATTCCTGGCAGCCCACTGTGTGTTCTTGGGCAGCAAGTCACGCCCCTTCCTGGTCTGGGTCTGGTCTTCTGTAGATGTTGAATCAAATAAGTTCCCATGGTTTTATAGTAATTAATGGGAAGAGAATGACAATGAGTTCAAGATCACCTGGAAAATGTCCTTGAGATGCTGACGACCTTCCTCTGCCCTCTCAGCTTCCTTTGCCTACATGGGGAAGAGGTCAAGAGGCAGCAGGTGCCTGGGTTCAGGTCCACATGACTGCTTCACCCACAAAGGCTCCTGGAAGACTCGAGGACCCCGACCCAGACCCAGGCTCCCTGGCCCTCTGACAGTCACCCCAGTCTCCCGGAAATGGCACCAAGGGGAAGCTCTAAATCACGTGCGGATTACAGTCGTTCTGTTTGCCTTTTTCCGCAGTAGATCCGATGATTTAAATTAGGTCTCGATTCTTGTTTAAATTATAGTTTACTGTTCTGCACCCCGCTCAGAAGTGAATTACCTTAAGCAGCGGTATTAATAACATGGTTATAATTAAGCCTCATTACTGCAGGCAGTTTGCTGAAACAAATTGCTTCTTCATTATTATTATAGCACCTTTGGTAAAAAGACATTTCCCCAGAATGCGACCTTGATGCTTTATATAGTAAAAGCCGAGATATGATAGAGATGTAAGGATGAATTAGCATCTTTTGCCTTCTCTATCCGGCTCATTAGAAGGAAAGGAACGCAAGTCAAATCCAAACAGCCTTGATGGCAATTTTAATCTGTATGAAATGGATAATGAATAGTTTTGAACTTTCTGCGACATTTTTGTAATGGTGTTTTATTTATATGATGCTACTACTAAAATGAATAAATAAAAAAATACAAGCCAAGGAGAAGAGACAAGAAAAGCCAGGGAGGTCTCACCAGACAGCCAATGGCATTGAACTTGAGCTTGTTATCATCAATTGGTTTGAGAGTTTCTGGCCCAGAGCCTGTTACACCGGGCTAGAGGAGAGGAGAGGACGGTATGTCTATTTATTCTAATTCTGCTGCCTTACTCTGGCCTCCAGGCCTGGGAAAGGAAGAGGGCTGGAAGGTATGACCTAGAAACTTTGCAAACCAAGTTTGAAAGGCATGCCAACTTCTGAGAATGCGTGGAGCCCTAGGACATTCAGTTTTAATGCCCGCTGGGGCTCTGAAGGCTTCGGCACTGCACACCCTATCTGTCCGCTCCCTCTCACTCCCCACATCCTGTATACTGAGAAGGAAAACACATCTTTGCTGGCTGTAAGACTTGTCTTGGTCACTTCCTATTTTGCTTATTAGTTATCCTTTCTGGTGATAATTAAGACTCTGTAAATTAATTTTGTTTGGTGATTTACTCTCTTTTTGTAATTAGATGTGGTGATTACAATGCACTTCATATCACACAGGAATTTTCTTAGAAAGAGGCAAACAGAGGCTCACATGGGCACTCATTCTCATACAGGAATGTGGGCCCTTCTGCTAGGAGAGTGGTCTCTGCCAAGAGGGACAAACTCCTGACACAGACAGGCCACCCGCTGTGGCCCACCTGAGCTTCCATGGAGGAACAGCTGAGTTGGGCCCCTGCTGCCTTCCACCCAAGATCCTGACAGGGTCTCATCCTACTCTCCTGACTTTTTCTTCAGCTAGAGACCTAGAGACTCTCTAACCCCTTTAATTAGAGGTGCCATAAGGACATTCTGCATTGATATGCATGTTCCTGTCATCCAGACTGCCCCACCTAACGTGTGGCCAATCAGTGGGACAAACCCTCATCCTCTTCCCATCTCTCTCTATCTCCATCTCCAGACACCCAAGGGAATGGAGTGGCCCTCACAAACCAACTACCCATCCAGAGTCCCTGTGGTGATAAATAGCTTCCCAAGGAACAGGAGGAGCTGCAGATGGCTTGTTCCACCCCAAGAATGTAAAATGCCATGGCTGACAACAGGGACTTCTGGAGTCAAACAGACCTAAACTAGATTCTGGGCCCACCAATGAAAAGCTGTGTGATTCAAGAAAAGTGACTTGTCCATTCTGAACCTCACCTTCTTTCCACTCCTAACTTACTATGGTGCCGGTGCTGTAAAGATCAAATGGGAGATTACATCCAAAATGCTGGGCAGATTGTAAATGCTCAATAAGTGGAAGCTATTACTACCGGCCCTCCTACATGCTTTTTCTTCTTTCCCCGGGGGGGGGGGGGGGGGTGGCTCTTGTATTATGTACCAGGCGATAACTCAGCCTTTAGGAAGCCTGGGGAAAGGTCAGCAGGCCAGTTAGGAGACTGTCTTTATTACACAAAAAGCTCCCAAGAATAGCTGGGCCCATTTGGAAGAGGCCTCCAGGCCTCAAGCTCTATATCCCTTGGTGGCAGGGCTGCTGAGCTCAGCCTGGCAAATGAATGATGAGAGTCAGAGAAAAGAGACGCACGACTCTTCTCTGCTCCTTTACTGCCTTGCCCTTCCTGGACGCAGCTCTGGGGGTCATTACCACTCACACCAGCAAGGGCTTCAGGTTCCTATACTCACAGCCCATTGGGCACTTGCTACAAGCCTGGCACTGAGCTGGTACAGAGAAAGTCCCCCATGTTTTTTATGTAAGTCTTGACCTTAAATCACTTACAACTTCCTAGGGGTGAGTACGTCTCCAGTTAGGGTTCAAATCAGGAGGTGTAGGAGCCAGAAATTCTCACCTGAGATAAGGGATGGCTTCTCAGAGGCTCTTGAAACATAGATAAAATACCCATGGGCAAAGAGGAGGAGATGATCAGATACAGACAGAGAAGTCCCCATGGGCAAAGATGGATGGGTGAGGCAGTACCTGGCATGCTCCTGAGCAGGACACAGAGATTTCACGAGGGTGGTCACAACTCAAGGTGTGGGGTGGGATGTTCCAGGAGCCAAGACCTGAGCAGTTGGTTGAGGCCAGTCCTCATATGACCTGAAAAGCCACACCAAAGAGTCTGAACTTATTCTGTAGGGTTTTGAGAACTGTTGAAGAATCTGGGGGCAGGTAAACATTTCTGTTTGTATTTTTCAAAGGTTACCCCTGACAGCCGCGAGGGTGGAGTGGCGGCAGGGAGGCCAGTCTGTGAGCACACCCAGTGATCTCAGCAGGAGGTCCCGAGGTCCTAAGAGGAGGTGGGGGGTCCCACATTGGAGCCCAAGTGGATGTAGGCACTGCTCCCCAACATTGGTGCACCCTGCCGTTGCCCGACTTGCTCTTTTCAGACAAATTCTCAGGAAGCAGAATTCCATCTTGTTCCCCACTTGATTTCCTCTTATCTGGACCTGCCCCAGGTTCTTTACCCTCTCTGACCTGTCCAGTCAGGCCTTTGGTGGACACAGCCAAGCACCGGTCACAGCCCAGTTGCTACTGAGTTCTAGTGCCCTTCTCAGCAGCCCCTTCATGGCAGCTGGCATTAGAACCATGTCCTCAGGTCCCCTCTCTCCCATCCTTCCCCCTTCCTTGACTGTGGTCTGACCCCTGGCACTCCTGCTGTTAGGACATTTAGACTCTGGAGTCACTATTGCATACTTTCCTGTAGGGGCCTGGGTGGCATTTGAGGCAAAAAGCCACAGGATCAAGGACTGAACATTTAAAGCCCTGCAGTCTCTTGTCATTTCCATACTGATTGAAGAATTGTGAGTCCCGTTGAATGATGGCAAGCGTGCAATTAGATCAAAGGTCACTGCAGAAAAATAGCTTTGCCGATGTGAAGAAATGGGCCCCTTGGAACCTTTCACTCTGGTGTTCAAGTCCTCCGAGGCTGAGTTTCAGAGAAGCTTGAAGTATGCTCCTGCCAGGCTGGGGGAAGTCTCCTGCAGGGGAGAACCAAGCGCTGCAACCTGCCTGTCCCCGTGCCCCACGCGCTGCCAGCACCAGGCACAGTTCCAAGCAAGGGAGAAGAAGAGGGAGCTAAGCAGAGAAGGGAGGCTAGCCAACTCAGAACAGTCAGCTTGGTTATTCTGGGGCTGTTTTTCCAATTTGCAGGAATCCCCAGTCCCTCATTTCTTACTGTGGGGCAGAGCACTGGGCTGCGTGGCAGGTGGAAGCGAAAAGAAGGAACATCGAAGGATTGAGCTGTGTAGGCAGCTCTGGTCCACAGTTCGGACAGGAGGAAAGTAGAAAAGTGATAGTAACGTGAAACTAGTTTTCCCAGGAGCCCTAATTGTATGCAAAGACATTATTAAATATATAATTAAATGGCATTTAATATGTATCTCACTGCATATACACATCAGAAAAGAGACACTTTGTGCTATAATGCATTACACCACTCACCACAATTTTTGTACAGCAGGCCTTCCATAGCTGGGGGTTCCTATCAACATTTTCCACACCTGTAGATTGAAAATATTTGGAAAAAAATGTGGCTGTATTGAACATATAGGACTTATTTTTTGCCATTATTCAGTAAACAATGCAGTTGAAAAGTTATTTACATAACATTTGCATTGTAGTAGGTATCCTAGTAATGTGGAGATAGTTTGAAGTCTATGGGAGAATGTGCAAATGTTATGTGCCAATACTATCCCAATTTATATGAGGGACTTGACCCTCTATGGATTTTGGTATCAAAGGGGACTTCTGGAACCAATCCTCCACAAACACTGAGAGACAACTCTACTTCTTTATGACTATACTACCTCAGACTCCAAGCTAATAAAGCTCAGAAAACATTTCAAATTCATCTGATTTCTAACATGTAGCATAGTGTTGTTAGACATAGTCAGTTCTCAATATTTATTGAATTGATCAATAAATGAGTTGAAAGGGAGAGAGGGCACATACTAACATTTTGTGCATACATTCAGTATGAGGAAGGAGCATGGCCATCTATATTATTCATGCCTCCTACACCAAATCCTAACCAGATAGCATCCTTCCATTGCTCTCAAGAGGATTTTAAAGTCCAAGAAGTTTGAGAAGTTTGCTCAAATCACACAGGTATTCGAACCCAGTATACATGTAAGTCTATTTTTTAATTACCTGTCCAAGATAGAAATTGTAATCAATATCTTTCTGGTTCCTGAGTATCAGTTCCTCCTTCTTTAGCAACAACACCCCAAATTTTCTTTCAAGAGACGTGCTTCACTTAGCCCATGTGCTCTGGTGGAATTGACTCAACTTCTGACTTCAGGTGACCTCAGGACTCAGAGGCACCTTTAAAAGCATGTCAGCTCCTCCCAGTAATGTGTTCCAGCCTTAGTCACCCAACCCAGGCAGAGGCACCAGAAACTAAGAATTCTTGCAAGAGAGCTATTGAGAGAAGGACTCTTTGTGGACACTCAGCCTTGTTCCCACCCTTCTCAGCTCTGCCTTGAGAAGATCTTCTCCAAACTCTGCTGCCAGCCAGATCCCTCCTAAGCCCCTTCCTAGGCCCCAGAGCATCTAAAGCTTCTCTAAATTCCAAAGTTTCAAGGACAAGGGTTCTTTAACTAGAAGCCTACAGGCTCAAGTCCTACCTTCCCAGCTGCAGCTCTTCCTGGTTGAGATTCCTCCAAGTGGGTTAAGAACAAAGAGATTATGATTTCAAAAGCAGCAAAAATTTTCTTTCTCTTTCATTGCTATTCAAACAAACAAACAAACAAAACAAAACCTCCCCCTTCCCTAACTCACTACCTGACACTGCCCACTTTCCCCAGCCATTAAGTGAGATTTTTAAGGTTCCACAATTAGATTTTCATAGTTTTGTGCATTAACATAGGACCTCTGGCCACCATTAACATGCAAATCCCCTGGGAGAGGGAACATGGTAAGGCTTAGCAGTCAGCACACGTACTGGGAAGAACAGGACTTCTAGGCTCAGATGATAAAAGTGGGACGCTGCTAATGGCCTCAGGTTAATTTCTCTGGGCCTCAGTTTCTCCCTTTCTTCATGGGCAAATGGGGACAACAGGAGCTGCTATTGTGACAGTCTTAGGAGGCCACTGGGTTGATTGAGGGCTCACGGGAGTCTAGGTGCCACATGACTCTCCACACACTCACACCTTTTCATCTTTATAGATCCCTATCAGAGCAGTGCTGTGATTGTCTATGTTGGCGTTCAGGACACCCCAAAATATGACTCTTTGGTATTTGAAAAAAGAAAAAACCAGAAGCAGGAAGTTCCCTCTGACCTTCCCCCAACCTTTCTCCCACCATAACACCTGGGAAGAATTTTCTAATCTTCCCCCAAAGTAGCTCAGAAGACTCTCACGTGAAAGATGCCCACCCTGACCCAGAGGAAAGGAACACTCTTATTTCTGAAGACACTGGGATGCAGAGAAAAATATGAACAAAGATCCTCTCTGTCAAGTTTTTCCTCATTAGCTCACAACCCCTTGGTCCAGTCACGCTTCTGCCCGGCTATCCACTTCCTCATCAAACAGCAGAAAAATACAGAGATGGCCTCATTTCTTTGGGTCTTCATTTCTCAACGACCATGTCATTAAAATTTATATTAAACAACGTGGTGTGCTTTTCTCTTGTTAATCTGTCTTCAGTTCTAGGAACCTCAGCCATGAACCCAAGATGAGAAGACAAGTCATTTTTTCCCCCCGTACAGCTGCCTGTGTAAATAAAGAAATTGCCACATGGAGAGGTTGAGCTACTTTTCCAAATATAGGGAACAGCATCTGAACACAAGCAGTCTGATACCAAAACCCTCAAATATTTTACTAAAACGTGGAAATCAGGTGGTCCCTGGGAATCAGAAAAAGAGGGTTTTGTTGGGGAGAGAAGGTGTTGGGAGCCTGGGGCCAGGAAGATAAGCTGCCCAAGGACCACCTCTTGTCCCTGCTTGCCTAGCCCAATGGGCTCATATATTCTTTAATGTGAAAATAAAAATAAATTATGTGAAAATTTATTAATCAATTACTTAATAAATTATTACAACTTATTAAGCCGATTTTTTGTGGAGAATTGTATGTGGCCAGGAAAGAAAGGCTAATAAGAAATTTTCTAGAAGAAGAATATAAATGTCTACCACATTTGTTCAATACCTGAAATTTATTTTGTATATGGGAAATACCTTATACATACCCTAAAGTGATATATAACACATATGGACAATCCCCCGCACTGCGACCTGATTCTGAGGGTCAACCTTCAATTGGACGAGTCTGTGAGAAGAAGCCAGCAGCCTGTTCTGCTGTAGGGGGAGGTCTGCAGGCCGGCCTCCCCGACCTGTTTCTGCTTGGCTTTCCCAGGGAAGCAGGGGCAAGCCCAGGAGGCTGAAGAAAAGTTGCTTCCCTCAGTTCATTTCTGGGCTGGTAATGGTTTCCGGCCTCTTTATTTGCATCCATAATTGACAGCTCCTTAGCAGCTCATTAGGAAAATAGGGCTCTTTGTGACCAAGAAAAGAGGGAAACAAATCCCTGGGGGTGGGAGAGTCCTTGAGAACCTGTTTAAGAATCTCAGAAAGACAGGAGACACAGATTCACAGGGACCAAGATCTCCAGGGGCTCCTCAGTAATCCCAGGAAGAGAACCACAGCTTCTTCACACTCTACAGGAAGCCTTGATCCTGTGCCTGCCTCTGTGTGGAACAGATGAAGCAGGAGCCACAGAACAGTGAGAAAAGGGCCCAAGGACCTGGGCACTTAGGGAGTCTAGCCAGTGATATCTGCTGGTCTCGTTCAGGTCCAGCTGGGCTCTGAGGTTCTCATGTGACTGAACCCTCACAGTACCAGGAACCCCATGTCTGAGGGGCATTTATGAGGGGAGAAAAATTTGCATTCATTACTATAAGCATTTATTGGGTGCCATCTATTTACCGGCCATATTGTATATAATAGGTTGTTGTTTTGTTTGGTACCAGCCCTTGACCAATGAGCCACATCCCCAGCCCTATTTTGTATTTTATTTAGAGATAGGGTCTCACTGAGTTGCTTAGCGCCACGTCATTGCAGAGGCTGGCTTTGAACTCGTGATCCTCCTATCTCAGCCTCCCAAGCTGCTGGGATTAAAAGCATGTGCCATCGTGCCCAACATAATAGGCTGTTTTAATCCTCACAGTAGAATTAGAAAGGTAACACTCAACATTTTTAAAATCATAACACAGAAAGGTTTACACAGAATCCACAGCCAAATCTTAGGAGTCCAATAAAATTTCCCCACAGAGGTACAATGAACAACCCGGGGGCAACATGGAAAGTGTAGAGAAGATGTGTGGACAGCAAATTCTGCAAGAATTCAAGGAAGTTAGAGGCAGCTCTGAACTAGGCAAGTCAGTGTGGGATTCCCAGAAGGGGAGGACCTTGAGCTAGGTCTCAGAGGATGAGGAGGTAGGTGAGTAACTTTAAGAAGGAAGGATTTATTTTGGCTCATGGTTTCAAAGGCTTGTCTATGGTCCGTTGGCTTCATTGCTCTAGGTCTGAGGTGAGGAAGAGCTTCATGGCACAAGGGCAAGGTGGACAAAACTTGCTCAGCCCATGACCGCCAGGAAGTGGGGGTTGGGGAACAACTGGCATGCCCCCAGGGACAAACGACCTCCAACCACACTGCACCTGCCTACCACTTCCACCACTTCCCAAGTGTGCATTCAGCTATCAACGGATGAACCCACTGATGGAGTCAGAGCTCTCATGATCCAGTCGCTTCCTAAAAGCCCCACCTCTGATGCTGGCTACAATAGGGAACAAGACTTGAACACTTGCTGCTTTGTGAGACTTTCCAGATCCAAACCATAACAGTAGGGTTTGGAGAGATGGACAGAAGGAAAAGACACGTGGGCTGGGGTCCAGGGAAGAGGGTGGGTCAGCAGTAGATTCACAACAGAAGACCACAATGTCTTCTTGGGAGCAGGTACACTGGAGCACTAGAGCAGGGGGAACACAGGATGGGGGTGAATAAGAGGAAATGGCAAGGAGAGATCTCAGCCAATCCCAGGTTGAAGACTGGGGGTCACAGCCTCTAGGAGTTGGGAGCCACAAAGACAATTGAGAAAAAAATATAGTGCTACAGAAAGATGATGCCTAGCAGGGAAGGAGGGGGATCTTCTCTACTGAGGACCCAGCAATCTGACCAGGGTTGGGGAAGGGCCTGGGGCTAGCTCTGGGCTTCAGGGAAGGGTCAGGCTCCCCTAGGCTGTTTCAACCAATTTATTCCCTATGTAAGTCAGCTTTCTGTAGCTATAACAAATATCTGAAATTATCAACTTATAAAAAGGAGAGGTTTATTTTGGCTCACAGTTTTGGAAGTTCTAGCCCATGAATGGTTGGCCCTGTTGCTTTGGGCCTGGGGCAGGGCTGCATATCGTGGTGGGAGCACATGATGGAATAAAATCACTCACCTTATCACCAGAGGAGCAAGAGAGTGTGTAAGGGACTGGAGTCCTCTTTGGAGGTGTTCCCCAAGTGATGTAAAGACCTCTGACTAGGGCCTACCCCTTAAAGATCTCATCACCACCCAAAAGCTCCATAGACTAGGGACCAAGCCTTTAATACATACATGGGCCTTGAAGGAGCCCTGCAGATTTCAACTACAGCACTCCCCTCTACACCCCTGCAGGCTTTAGTCCTCTTTTCCCTATGGCACCCCTTCACGGCTACCTCCTCCTCCATGCAGTGCCCAGCATGGCACCCCAACATCACCAATCTCGGCCAGATGCCGGCTTCACAAGCAACGTTCCATCCCAGAATGCGCTCACCTGCCCAACCCTCAATGCAGCATATCACTAACTCCTCTCCCACAAACACACCCCTCCCCAAGGACCCCTCTTTAAACTCTGGGTACTACCCCTCCGTGAAGTGGGATCTTTTTCTGTTCCTGCACTAGAATGTGTGTGTGGCACGATTCACATTCCCTGATATATTTATGAGTTGAAGTTACTCCATCGTTTTTTATGTATGTCTTCTCTCAACAAGTACATGATCAGCCTGGTATAGGCAGGGGCTGATCCTCTTCCCGGTCAAGCCCTTCCTGACTACCCACTTCCAGGGGTATCTTTCCTACCTCAGATCCTCACTGCCCATTCAGATACTGGAGCTAGCTTGCATGGATGTTTGCTTCCCGTTCATTCCTTCACTCATTCCCTCATTTATTCTGTGGGCTAGATGACAGTGGGCCTGGACACCCACCTCACTGACTTGGGTGAATCTCTGGACAACTCCTCACTGCAATTGCCTCCTGTTTAGGACGACACAAGGACCCATCTGTCAGTGTTTGTGGATGCATTTACCATCATCCCAGGTGCCAAAGCCAAGGGACAGGTGTCCAGTGACTGAATTAGCATTCTTTGAGAACACACATGACCCACATGGTCAAGAGGGCAGCAGACAGACTCATAAACCCTTGTATTTGCCACCCCACCCTCCTTTTGTTCCTTTTGCTATCTCATTCCCTTTCCTGCCCCACCCTGGACCTACTTTACAGTGGGCACAGAGTAAACATTCACAAACATCTGTCTGCTTCGTGGATGTGAGGTTGCATCCTCCATACTGCTTCTGGGACACTTGGCTCTTGTGGGCCTGGAGTTAGTCACTAGAAGGTCCTGGACCTGAGCCAGCCATTGGCCATTCCCACTCCCTGCATGGCCTGGAATCACAGGGCAGGAGGTGACTGCAGCAAGGCAGTGACAGGCCATCTTAGCAGAATTTTCACAGGCATTGTCAACCTCTCTGGCCTGGAGTGGCAGCAGCAGTCCCAGCCCTTCCATGGGCAGTGGTATAGGTGCCCCGGGTCCCACCCAACATCTCACCTATCAGATGGTCCCTCTACCAGCCTTAAGGTCTTTCTCTTGGGGTCTGAAGAAGTCCAGCCAAGCTCAGGCCTGCCTCTTCCAAGAAGCTAGGTGCCCGAGTGCATTTGGTGCTCTCATCCAGGTAATTGGCTCCAGGATTCCAACTCAACCATCTAAAATTAATCCTAGTATCATGAGGAGGACAGCACAGGACTAGGACACATGACCCCTGGGTTCTATGCTCAGCAATGCTGATAACTAGCTGAGCAACTGGGGACAAGGTACTTTCTTTACCAAGCCTCCCTCTTCCTTACAAGCTGCAGGGTGTGTACCTGCCCGCTGAGCTATCCTCCAGGTTCAAAGGTGAGTGCTACTTGTGTACTGGGATCAATGAGGCCTTTCTCAACCAGCTTCCAGCCAGAAAGTACTTCCCCAAATACAACCTCCTCCTGCAAAGTAAAGTCACTCCTTTTCTGTCAACCTCTGGGTTAGAAGCAAACCTTCCCTGAAATGAGAGCGCTCTCATTTCACTGTTGTAGCCAAGAGTTGGATGGGGAGTTGGTGCTAGACCAGAAAGAAAAAAAGATGAGTTTAATATAGATGGTTCCTTTCATCCTTCAGAACTCAGACTAAATGTCACCTTTTCAGAAAGATTTTTCCTGACCACTATCCAAGCCAGGTCTCCCCAACACTATGATACACACCCATTTTTCTCTATCACTGCATCATTCACACTCTGTTGATTTCATCTACAGCAATAACACTCCCTGTAAGTTATTATTTGTTTAATATTTGACACCATATTGTTTTTTTATTGCTACTATAGCAAGTTATCACAAAAACAGTGGCTTTAAACAAGGCAAACTTATTTTCTTGGAGTTCTGGAGGTCAGAAGTCTAAAACCTATTTCACTGGACTAAAGGTTTTGGCAGGCCTCCATTCCTTCTGGAAGCTCTAGGGGAGACACATTTCTTCACTTTTCCACCTTCGGGAGGCTGCATGCACTTCTTGGTTCATGGCCTTCCTCCCTCTGTAAACCAGCCAATGTAGCATCTTCATATATCTCTTCTCTTCTCTTCTCTTCTCCTCTCCTCTCCTCTCCTCTCCTCTCCTCTCCTCTTCTCTTCTCTCTCTCTCTCTCTCTCTCTCTCCCCCCTGCTTTTATAGTCACATCTCCTGTAATTCTTTTAAGGACACTTGTGATTACATTGGGTCTTCCTCAACAGCCCAGGATGATGTCTCTTATAGCAAAATTCATAAGGGCATCTGGTTCTATGAATTAGGACAAGGACATCTTTGAAAGCCACTATGCAGACTACCACAACCTCCCCCACTGGAACATAAACTGCAAGAACTTACAGATTTTGCCAGCCTTTTTTTATGGAATTTTCAATGCAAAAACACCATAAATGATCGAGAGAAATATGAAAGAAGAAAGTACAAATCATATGGTAGAAGGAGTGGTTCTTGTCCCTGTCATCAACGCAGGTGAACAAAGTACTGTTTAGGATTCTTTGTCTTTCTTCTGCAAACAAGGCAGTGTGCCCTAGGAAATGTGATCTTGAAGATGGAGTGTGACAGAGGACAGGGTTCTGGCAAGGAGAAAACTGCTATGCAACACTGGGGAGGATCTCTGGGTATCCTGGAGGCCCAGCCCAAAGCAACTCACCTGCTATATAACTTGACAAGATGTGCCAATGTCCAGCTCCATGATTCCTGACATCCCAGCCATGGTGAAATCACAAGGAATGCATGCAAAACTGTCCCACATCCAACAGGAAAACTCATAATCTGGCATCCAAAAAAATACAACCATAATGAAGAACAAAATTGATCAATTAAAATCAACTCAAAACTGGCATAGATGTTAGAATTAGCACTCCATGATATTAACCCAGTTACCATGACAGTTTTTTCTATGCTGAAAACAAAAATGTAGATACCAAAAAAAACATCCAACTGAATATGTATGTGTGTATATGTATATGTACCAGCAATTAAACCCAGGGGCACTTAACCACTGAGCCACATCCCAAGCCCTTTTTATTTTCTATTTTAAGATAGGGTTTTGCTAAGTTGCTTAGGGCCTCGCTAAGTTGCTGAGGCTTGCTTCAAACTTGCATTCTTCCTACTTCAGCCTCCTGAGCTGCTGGGATTACAAGCATGCGCCAATGTGCCTGGACCAAGTTGAATTTATAGAAATAAAAATTCCAATATGTAAAATGGCAAATACACAAGGTAGAACTAATAGCAGATTAAGCATTGCAGAAGAAGATATTAGTAAACTTTAAAACAGCAAAAGAAAAAAATGAAACAGAAAATAGAATTTTTTAATGAATAGAGCATCAGCAAGCTGTAGAACAACTTCAATATAGACATATTACACACTCACCACACACACATACATGTATGTGTGTATGTGTGTGTGTGTGTGTGTGTGTGTGTGTGTAATTGAGTCTCCAAGGGAAGAGAGGCAGAAAAACATATTTGAATAATGGCCAATAATTTTTCAAATTTGATGAAAATTATAAATTGACATATCCAAGAATTTGCAAGAACCCCAAGCACAAGAAACAGGAAGAGAACTACACCAAGGCTCATCAAAACCAAACTGCTCAAAATCAGTGATAAATCCTAACAGAAGGACAAGAAATGCTATGTACAAAGGGACAAAGAAAAGGGTGAGACACCCACTCTCACAAGGCCAACAAGAAGACCAGGGAGGAATACCATTAAAGTACTAAAGGAAAAACAAGGTTAACTCCAGAATTCTGCACCCAAGAGAAACATCTTTCAAAAACAAAGCAGCACAGAAACTTTTTGTATATTTTTAAAAGCTGAAATAAATCCATTATTAGTAGACCCACACTATAAGAAATATTGAAGCTCATCCATTCTGGGGAAGGAATATCTTCCAGACGCCAGAAGAAAATATGGGTCTGCACAAAAGAATGAAAAGAATCCAGAAATGATAACTGGGTGGTAAATATGCTTCCCTTTTGCTTAAATATCTGTATAAAATAATTCATTAAACAAAAAACAATGGCAATAGAGTACAAAACTGATAACTTAGGTAAAAATTTGTGATGTTAATAACACAAAAATGGAAGGGATACTACTGTTACATTCTTATACCATATTTTAAATGGTATAATATTTCTTGATAGTAAACTATGATGAGATAAAGGTATTATAAGCCCCAAAATAGCCAATAAAGTAAAATAATTTTTCAGTTAATAAAATAAAATGGAATCATTTTAAGAATCAAGAATAGAGATTTTTAAAATGAATGGAATCTTAGAGACATATAAAACTCTTAAGGGTTGGATCTGGAATTTCCCCTAAAACCTCATGTGTAGAAGTCTTGATTTCAAGGCAGCATTGTTCACAGAAGGAACTCTTTGGAAGTATTGGATCATAGGGCTCTGACTTCATCAATGGGTTCATCCATTGATGGATTAATAATTTGATGACATTATAATGAGGTGTAGACACTAGGTGGTGGGGCCTAGTTAGAACAAGAAGGTCACTGGGGGCATGTCATGGGAGGGTACACCTAGTCCCTGGTCCCTTCCCCTTCTCGCTCTGCTTTCTGGCCGCCATGACCTCAGTAGCTTTCCTTGTTGTTTGAGTCATATCCTTTTAGGATTGCTAAGTGTCTCTTAATAGATTAACTCTACTAATTATTATGTCATGACTTTTTCTATCTCTGATAATTTTCCTTGCTCTGAATTGTACTTTACCTTTAGTATCATGACTTCTGCTTTCCATAGATTGTCTACCATGCTGAAGTCTAAAGAAGTAAAATCGTGTGATCACAACAATCAAAACAAAAAACACTTGATAAAATTTCATGTCCATTTATAATTTTTAAAAATCTCAGAGAAATTGTAAGGTGGAAAACTTCCTTCTTTAAATAAAAGAGTGCAAAAAAAAATCCTATAATTAACCAGTAGCATTATACTAAATTGTAGGCAAGTAAATGCTTTCCCCCAAAATTGAATATAAAGAAAGGCTCTCCACTCCCAACACTCTCAATCAACATGTGACTGGAAGGTCTTAGCCAGTGTAATAAGGTAAGAAAAGGAATTAAACTACATATGCATTTGGAAAAGAAAGAAAAAAAATTCTCTATCAATGACATGACCAACTATGTAGAAATCCCAAGGATTCTACAAAAAACTCTTAGAATTAATAAGCTTAGTAAGATTATAGTGTGTAAGATATACAAGTCAACTATATTTCTATGTGCTAGAAATAAACACATGGGAATCAAAATTTAAAATACAATACCATTGAAAATCACTTATAAAAAGAAATACTTAGTTGTAAATCAAACAAAACATGTACAGTACTTACATGTTAAAAACTACTCTTGTTGATGAACTCAATCAACTAGATCTAAGCAAATGGTAAGACGTCAGTGTTCATGGATTAGAAGGCTCAACAGAAATGAATAAAAATATTAATTCTCCCCAAATTAATATCATTGCTTTAACAGAATTTCTACCAAAATCCTAGTAACATTTATATAGGTATAGAAAAGACTATTATAAAATTTATATTGAAAGATAAATGAACTAAGAATAGCTTTAATTTTAAAAAAGAAGAGGAAAGAATCAGCCTACTTGTTTTCTACACTAATAGAGCTATAATAATCAAGTCTGTGAGATATTGGCAGAGAGATAGACACAAAGATAAATGGAACAGAATAGAGAATCCAGAAATAGATCCACACAAATATGCTGAATTGATTTATGACAAAGGTGCAAAAGCAATTGAATGGAGGAAAAATAGCCTTTTCAACAAATGGTGTTGGAGACATTGGACATCCATAGGCAAACAAAAAGAGCCTTGACCTAAATCTTGCACCTTATACAGAAAGTAATTGAAATGGATCACAGAATTAAATGTGAAATGTAAAACTACAAAATATTTAGGGGAAAAGGGGGAAGAATAACTAAGGCTAGGCAAAGAGTTCTTAAACTTGATACTAAAAGAAGGTTGAAAAAGGAAAATTTGATAAATTAAATTTAATTAAAAATATTTTGCTCTTCAGAAGACTTTGTAAAATGATTGAGAAGAAAAACTACAGAGTAAGTATGTCTACAAAGTACATGTATAACAAAGGACCCTATCTAGAATATATGAAGAACCTTCAAAACTTAACGGTTAAAAAAAAATCCAATTAGAAAATAGGCAAAAGACATGGAAAGGCATTTCCCCATTGAGGATATACAGATGGAAAACAAGCACATGAAAAAGTGTTCAACATCATTACCCTTTAAGGAAATGCAAATTGAAACTACAGTGAAATATCACTACATACTCATTGAAATGGCTAAAACTGTCAAAAATGGCTAAAATTGAAAAGATAGTGACAATATCAAATGCAGATGAGAATGTAGAGAAACTGGATGACTTACACATTACTGATGGATGTGTTCAATGGCAAGACACTCTATAAACCTGTTTAGCAGTTTTGTTGTTTTTTAAGCTAGCTTATGACTACCGTACAACTCAGCAATTGGACTCTTGAGTATTTATCTCAGAGAAAGGAGGACTGTTGCTCACACAAAAATCTGTATATGAATAGCAGCCATATTCATAATAGTTATAGGCCAGAAACAATAAGATGTCTTCCAGCAAATGAATGGTTAAATAACCGTGGTAGATCCATACCATGGAACACTACTCAGCACAAAAAAGAACAAACCCATTCCTTCAGGGAATCATGGTGGGTGGAAAAAAGCCAGTCCCAAAAGTTAGACACAGCATGATGCCATTCATGTAGCACTCTTGAAATGACAAAATTGTAGAAATGAAGAATAGATTAGTGGTTGTCAAAGCCTAAAGAGGAGTGGGTGTGGCTATAAAAAAAAAAAACCAAAACACAACATGAGGGATCCTGTGGCAATGAAACTGTTTTGCGTCTTGATTGTGTGACGTACAAGGTGTGATAGTGTATTCAAATTGGGAGAAACTGATTAAAAAATACATGTGACCTCTTTGAACTATTTCTTGAAAATGTATATGAATTTGAAGATAACTGCAATTATATCAAAATAAAAATTTCATTAAACATTGTTTCTAGGGGCTGGGGTTGTGGCTCAGCGGTAGAGCACTCGCCTAGCATGTGCGAGGCCCTGGGTTCAATCCTCAGCACCACATAAAAATAAATAAATAAAGTATTGTGTCCAACTACAACTAAAAAATAAAAATAAATAAATAAACATTGTTTCTAAGCTGGGTGCAGTGGCACATGCCTGTAATCCCAGCAGCTCGGGAGGCTGAGGCAGAAGGATTGCAAGTTCAAAGCCAGCCTCAGCAACTGAGGGAGACCCTAAGTGACTCAGTGAGACCTTGTATCTAAATAAAATATAAAAAAGGCCTAGGGATGTGGAACAGTGGGTAAGCATCCCTGGGTTCAATCCTTAGTACAAAAAATAAATAAATATTCATTTCTAAGACAACAAATACAATGACCACATATTATATGACTCCATTTATATGAAATGTCCAGAATAGGCATATCTATAAAACATAAAATTGATTGCCTAAGGTTGAAGGTGGGAGGAAAAAGGAATGGGGGTGGCTGCTAATGGATATTAGGTTTTCTTTAAGGATAATAAAAATGTTTTAACACCAGATTATGTGATAGCTTCACAATTCTAAATATACTAAAAACCATTGAACTGTACACTTAAAATGGGTGAATTTACACTGTGTAACATGTCTCAATTAAACTGTTAAAAAGAAAGAAAGAAAGCCAGAGTGGTTGTGTTATATCAGACATAGTAAACTTCAGTACAAAAAAAAAAAAAAAAANTATCTAATAAGAAGCTCAAATGACATAAAGCAAAACCGGATAGAACTACAAGAAGTAGTGGACAAATCCATAATTACAGTAAAAGATTAAAATATATTCATGTGATTCTTAATGACACGTTCATAAAATGTCCTAAAAATACCTCATTAGGCAATTTTGTCCTTATGAATATCATAGCATGTACTTACACAAACCTAGATGATATAGGTCAATCACTCATGTGGCTGCTTCATCCAATCAAGATGCTGTAAAGACAGAGATGTTTGACACTGCTGCCAGCATAACACAGAATACTGTTTTACAGTAAATTATTTTTATGTAAACAGAAGTAGTGTGCTCTAAAGTAATGAGGAAAAGTATAGTGTAATAGAAACATAAGCCAGTAACATAGTCACTTATTCCCATTACTAAGTATCATAAAGTATATATGTGTTATACCTTTATGCACCTGGCAGCACAGGAGGTTTACCTGCACCAGAATCAACACATTGCTCTATAACTTTATGCTGCTAAAATATCACTGAGTATTTTTCAGCTACATTCCAATCTTATGGGACCACCATCAAAACATGGTCCATCATGGACCAAATATTGTTTTCTTGTTGTTACTAAGTTATGCAGTGCATGACTTAGTAATTGTTATGACAAGTAGGCAAAAAATAATATAGAAGACTTGAACAGCAGTGTCAAACAAATTGATCCTATTGATACTATAGAACTCTCCATCCAACAATAGCACAATGCAAATTGTTTCAAGTGCACAAAGAAAGTCTCATAAGATGGAACATATTTTCTATGACAAACAAGTCTCAGTAAATATAAAAGTTCAGCAAGACTGTTTTCTCAATTTAACTTGATGAAATTGGAAATTAATAACAGAAGTATCTCTGGAAAATCTCCAAATACTTGGAAAATAAATAGCATACTTCTAAATAACTCATGGATCATGAAGAACTCAAAATGGAAATTAGGAAGTATTTTTAGCTGAATAAAAAAAAAATAAGACACAGCCTAATCAAAATTGTGGGAAGCCACTAAAGCAGTACTTGGTGGAGGAAAGAGGGTTTCATAGCACTAAATGCCTGTGTTAGAAAATAAGGAATGAGAAAATCATCAAATCAGATAATTCAACCTCCCCCTTAAGAAACTTAGAAGCTAAGAGCAAATAAGTAAACAGTAGAATAAAACTTACTCATAAATATCAGAACTGAAGTCAATAAAATGAAAAACAGAAAAAATAAAGAATATCAATGAAACCAAATTTGCTTTTTTGAGAATATCAATAAAATCAGTAAATCTTTAATCAAGCTGATCAGTAAAAATGAAAAGGAAACACAAATTACCAACATAAATAATGAGAAACATTGCAGCTGTACAGATCCCACATTGAACAGTAATATGGGCATATCCTAAACAACTGAATACCAATAAATGCTGCAACTTAGAAAACTGAACTGAAAAATAGAAATTACCAACTCTAACTCTCACTAAAGAAGAAACTGTTAACCTGAAACAATTTATATCTATTAAAGAAATTAAATTTAAAGTTAAAAATCTTGTAACAAATATAGGTCAATCACTCATGTGCCTGCTTCATCCAATCAAGATGCTGTAAAGACAGAGATGTTTGACACTGCTGCCAGCATAACACAAAATACTGTTTTGCAGTAAAATATTTTTATGTAAACAGAAGTATCCTCTAAAGTAATGAGAAAAAGTATAATAAATACATAAGCCAGTAACACAGTCACTAAATATAAAGACCAGTTTGGTTCATTGGTGACCTCCACCAAATATTTAAAGAAAAACAGTACTAAATTTTAATTGCTATTCTAGATAACTGAAGAGAAGGAAATACTTTCCAATCCACTCTATTAGGCCAGTGTTACCCATACATTGGAATCAGAAAAGATAGTACAAAAAAGAAAGCTATGCATCAATATCATAGATGAAATTATTCTAAATAAAATTTTAGGAAGTTGAATCTTATAATATGAAAAAAATGTGAAAAAAAATAATAATTATGACTTAGTATGATTGAATCCAAGAATGCAAGGTTGGTTTAACACTCAAATTTTGTCAATCTAATTCACTGTAGGAACAGATATTAAAAAGAAAACCCACATGCTATCAAGAGATGACATAAAGCATTTGATAAAATTCAAAATCCATTCAAGACAAAAAATCACACCAAAATAAGAATAGAACTTCCTGAACCTGATAAAAGGCATCTCTAAAAAAGAGTCATGCTTCCCCCTACATATAGCACCAAAATCAAGAATAACAAGGATTTCTTCTTGTTTACTATCACGCTGAAAATCATAGGCAGTATTAAGAGTAAAAATAAAATAAAAGAAATCAACATTGGAAAGGAAGGAGAAAAATTGTCTTTATTCACAGACATGATTGTTCATATAAAAACCCAATAGAATTTCTAAAAACTACAAGACTAATAAATGGGCTTATCAAGGTTAAAAATCTGAAATAAATATGCAAAAATCAATCGATTTTGTGTACTAATAATGAAAAATCAAAAGCAGAGATTTAAAAAACTATATTTAAAATAGCTTCAAAAGTAAAATATTTAAAGCAAAATATTCCAACATTTTAAAAGACAAGTACACCAAAGAAGGAAATATTGCTGAGGGAAAATTTTAGACACTTCAATAAACAGACATGTATACCCTCTTCACAAGTTAGGAGATTCAATTTTGTTAAAATGCCGATTCTTTCCAAACTCATCAGTAGATTCAATGTACTAGTAACTAACAACTCAATATGCTTTTTAGTAGAAATTGACAAACTTATTCTAAAATTTTTTATGAAAATTCCAAAAAAAACCCTTAAATAGACAACAAAACATTGATAAAGAACAGCAAAGTTAGAGGGTTAGCACTGCCTGCTTTTAAGAGTTATTATAAAGTTGTACTGATCAAAATTGTGAGACATAGGTAGAAAGACTAAATAAATAGGGCTATGCAGTAGGATAGAGTTTAGAAATAGACTTAAATATGTTTTACACACACACACACAAAACATTGATTTTTGATAAATTTTAAGGGCAATTCAGAGGAAAAAATTTCATCTGTTCAGCTGAATGTATTAGAGCATGTGGATATCCACATGCAAAACCACAAATTTTTAATCTATTCCAGAGACTATATACAAAAATTAACTGAGAAGAGTACATAGATTAAAGGTAAAATCAAAACCTTAAAACATCTAGAGGCAACCATAAGAGAACATCTTCATAATCTTGGGTTAGGCAAAGAATTATTAGCTACAACTGTATAAAGGAGCAAGTTGGTAAATTGAATTTCATCAGCATTTTAAACTCCTGCTCTTCAAAGACCCTGCTAAGAGAATGAAAGGAGAGGCCACAGACCCAGAGAAACTATATCCACATCATCTATTTAATGAAGGATTTGTATCTATAATATATAAATACCTCCAAAACTCAAAAATAAGAATATAAATAACTCAATTTAAAACGAGTAAAAGGTTTGACTTCACCAAAGAAGATATACAGATAAAAAAGAAGCATATGAAAAGATATTCAACATCATTATACATCAGGGGACGGCAAATTAAAACCACAGTGAGATACTGTACATCTCTTGCAATGGATAAAATCCAGAAGTCTGAACACAGTAAATGTTGCCAAGGGTATGAATCAGTTGGAATTCTCATACATTCTTGGGAAATATAAAATGGTACAACTAACTTGGAAAGCAGTATGGCAGTTTCTCAAAACTTGAAACAACCACTTAGTACACGATCCAGTCATTTCTCTCTTAGGATTTTACTCAAGAGAAGTGAAAGTGTATACCCATAGTAAGACTTCTACACAAATGTTCACAGCAGCATTATTTGTAATAGTCCCAAATTGGAAATATCCCAAATGTCCATCAATTGGTGAATGGATAAACAAACTGTGATATATTCACAAAATGAAATACTATCAAAAATGAAAAGGAATGAACTATTGATATATACTACAACACAGATGGATCTCAAAATAATTATGCTGAGTGAAAGAAGGCAGGCAGAAAGAGTGCAGACTGTATGCTTCCTTTTATATAACTGTAGGAAATGCAAATGAATCTATAGTGACAGAAAGCAGATCAGTAGTTGCCTAGGGATTGGGGGTGGGATGCAAGAGGGATTTCAAAGGGGCACAAAGAAATTTTAGGGGGTGATGGATATGTTCATTATCTTGCATATACATATGTCAAAACTCATCAAATAGTACACTTTAAATATGTTCAGTTTATTGTATGCCAATTATGTTTTAATAAAATGAAAATAAGAGGTAAAGGGTTCGTGAAGATGTATGGGAGCAGTACAGGAGATGAGTATTCTATCTCTCCCTCTCCCTGAACCTAACTTCCCAGTAATGGCCTGGGGGTGATGGAGGGTCAGGGGGAGAGAGAGAGAAAGAGAAAGAAGGAGAGAGACAGAGAGAGAGTTAGAAGATGAAAGACACTGGTACTTTGGCCATTCCCAGAGCAGCAAGTTGCTTTCCTATACTTCTTATCCATTACCCTGCTCTCTTTCCATTGCCTGTGTATTAAATTGATGAGTGTCACAGTTAGCAGGTACCTGTGAGATGGTGAAGTCGTGCAAGAGGCAGTAAACATTTGATGAACACTGTAGTAGTCCAAGAAATGGAACCAATCAGTGCTTTATATATAAAGGGGTGGGTTAGATATTGGCTCACACAGTTATGGAAGCTGGATGCCCCAAGATCTGCAGTTGGCAAACAGGGGACCCAAGAGAATTGAGAGTATAAGTTCCAATCTAACAGCAGATGTCTCACGTCCCAGTTCAAGACAGTTGGGCGGAAGTTCCCTCTTCTTTAGCATTTTTGTTCTATTCAGATCTTCAGTTGATTGGATGAGGCCCATGACATTAGGGAGGGCAATCTGCTTTACTAGTTTACTGATTTAAATGTTAATTTCATCCAGAAACACCAGAATCACGTTTGGATAACTATCTGGGCACTTCATGGCCCAATCAAGTTGATACATAAAATTAACTATCACACTCACCAAGGGAACTCGTTTTAAACACATGGGCAGGGTGAGGGGAAGTAACAAGGAAGTAACAAAAAACGCTTGGGACCAGCAATAGCCAGGAGCCATTTCCCTTATTAGGCTAATGGTATCTGGGAGGGAGAAGTCACCAGAACCTGTCAGAATGGAACATAAGATTGGAGCAGAATGGAACATAAGATTGGAGCAGACAAACCATAGCCCAACCAGAAGAGACCAAGGGAAATAAGTAACTTAACCTCATTTTTCTCCTGCCAGCCAATCTCTATATGGGTTCTTCCAGTTAGCCAGGCAGAAATAAAGGATCCCATTAATGTAGTCTATTATGGTTTGGATCTTAAATACTTCCTACAGGATATGTGTCGTAGGCTTGATTCCCCTGATGATGGTTCTGTTGTGAGTTGGTGAAACTTAAAGGAGGTGGGGCCTACTGGAAGGAAGTTAGGCCACTGGGGACATGCCCTTGAGAGGGATATGGAACACTGGCCCCTTCCTGTTTCTTTGATTCCTAGCCACCAGGAAGTTAACAATCTTCCTCTATCATGCATTCATGACACCATGATTTTGTCCTGTGCCACAGGCCCAAAACAACAGGAAAAAGCAACCATGGACTGAAACCATGAACCAAAATAAATCTTTTCTTCCTTTTAAGTCAATTTTTCTCAGGTAATTTGTCACAGTGATGGAAAGATAACACAGAGTCCATATAGGTCAGTCTTTTGGGGTCCAGAGCAGGGCAGAGAAAGTTGGAGAGGTCAACAAGAAATATACAGTGCACCCCATTGGAGATGAGGACACTAGTCTCAGATCACTAATTTAACAATTAGAAGAAACAGAACCAAACTGGCTTTTCTGATGATGAGTCCTAAATTCTCCTCTGCCCCTCTTGCTGGCTGGCCTGTTCCTTTCTTCCCCTAAAGTGGGTGTATGAGAAAGTCTTTTGCCACTGTGACCAAAATACCTGAAAGGAATCTCAGAGAAGGAAAAGTTTATTTGGGTTTCATGCTTTCAGTCCACGGTAGACCAACTCCATTGCTCCGGGTCCAAGTGAGGCAGAACTTCGTGGTGGAAGGGTCTGGTGGAGGAGTGCAATTCAATTCATGGAAACCAGGAAACAGAGAGAGAGGGGGGAAGGGGAAGGAGTCAGAAGGAAGAGGAATCCTTCCAGGGCACAGTCCCCATGACCCACTCCCTCCAGCCATGCCACATCTGCCTACAGTTACCACCCAATTCATTCAAACCAAAAGGGATTGATTAATCTACAGCTCTCACAATCCAATCATTTCACCTCTGAACATTGCCACAGTAACACAGGAGATTTTTGAGGACACTTCATATCCAAACACTAACATTCCATCCCTGTTCCCCAAAAGTTCATGTCTATCTCATAATACAAAATGTCTTTAGTCCACCTCCTAGGATCCCATTGTCCTAGCAGTTCCAGCATTACCAAAAAGTTCAAGTTCAAAGTCTCCTCTGTGACTCAAGGCAAATTCTTGGCTATGAGCCCCTGTAAAAATCAAAAGCAAGTTACATACATCCAATATATAGCAGCATGGAGTAAACATTCCCTTTCCAAATGGGAGGAATAGGGTATAGAAAGAAGGGATAGAACAAAAACCAGGGCAAAACCCAGCAGGACAAGCAGGTCCCTAACTCCATCCATAATTCCAAATACAGCATCTGAGACACATGGCCTGTGATGTGCTCTCCAAAAGGACTGGGCATCCCTGATGTTTAGCCTTGTAGATGCAGTATACTGTGTTCTCCTCTAGCCTGGCTGTCTCCAGGACCAGCAGCTTTCCTCAGCAGACAGTCTACATTTCTGGTATCTCTCTTAATTCCTGGGGTCTCCATTCCAGCTTCAGCTTTGCCTTTACAACTTTAAACATTGCCCCCTGTGGGATATCCTGCAGGGATTCTGACCCTGCTACACTTTGCCTGGCCTCCCAGGCCTTCCTTTGAAATCTTAGTAGAAGCCTCCATGACCCCTTAACTGCAGCAACCTGCATTCCTGCAGAACCAGCACCATGTGGATGATGCTAAGATCTGCTGCCAACTCACTCAGTAGCCGAGCTCCCTGGAATCACGGCTTCACTGGCCTCTGAGTACCTGGGGAGTTCAGTAGAGAAGAGCAAATTTCTAGGCCCTGCTATGTAAGTAGGGCACCCCATGGTCTCTTTTCAAGGGAATTTTCCCTTCTACACCCTTGAGAGCATGCAGTTTGTGTGGGCTTGCAAATTCCTGGGATATCTTGAAGCCACCTTTCCTATTGTCTCTGTGCCAAGTACTTAGCCTCTCTGTGGGGCCTTAATCTCTTCGACAAGCCACCTTTCTTGGCCTCAGTTTTACAAACACTTTTCTGGTCATAGTAAGCTTTTTAAATCCTTTAGCTCTACTTTCTTTTTTTTTCTTTCTTTTTGTAGCTGTAGATGAACAGAATGCCTTTATTTTATTTGTTTATTTTCATGTAGTGCTGAAGATCGAACCCAGTGCCTCACACATGCGAGGCAAGTGCTCTGCCACTGAGCTACAGCCCCAGCCCTAGCTCTACTTCCTACTCTTGATTCTCACAAGACACCTGGCTTTTTAAAAACTACCAGCAATATCCATGCCACCAACTGAATATAGATTGCCTTGAATTTTTTTCCAGATTAATTAGACCATCACCTTTAAACTAAGCCTCACACAAAGCCTCAGGGTATGGGCAAAATGTAGATAAGTTCTTTGCCAGAATAGAAAATGAATGGCCTCTTATCTAATATCCAATAGAGTCTTTATTTTCCTCTGAAGCCTCAGGAGCACAATCCACATTCTTATCGGCATTCTCATCTTCTGGACTGCGACCAGAATTGTCCATTAAGCTCTGCTTACAACATTCTAAAGCTTTTCCGGCTGGCAACTCTAAGAAATACATAGTGCACCCCATTGGTGCCAGCTCCCAAAGCCTTCTGAGCCATGTCCTCAGGTTAGTCAGCACTAACCCCAATTCTCAGGCCAATTTCTGTGTTAGCTTTTTTGTCACTGTAACCAAAATACCCAACAAGAACAAATCAGAAGAGGAAAAGTTTATTTGGGGCTCACAGTTTCAGTCCATGAGAGACCAACTCCATTACTCTGGACCTAAGGTGAGGCAGAACGTCATGGCAAAAGTGGGTGGTAGAGGATCCACTACTGAACTCATGGAAGAGGGGAGGAGGGTGGGGGTGCAGGGAGGATGAACCCCTCCAGGGCACACTCCTCGTGACCACCTCCTGCAGCCCCACCCCAACTGCCTACAGTTACCACTCAATTAGTCCATTCAAACTAAGATAAACTGATCTCATAGCTCTCACAGTCTAATCATTTCACCTCCAGAGACACCAGGCTCCTTCCTGCCTCCAAGCCCTTGAACAGCACTTCCCTCTGCCAGGGATACCCTCCTTCTCACTCTTCACTGGGTTCACTCCTCACTTTCCTTCTCCTAAACACCTCAAGTCCCCGCCCCCATTTAAATTCAGGCCCTTTGATTCTTCAGGCCCCCTGTTCATTTCCTTCATAGTCTACTGAGTATGGGAATTAGAAGGGCTACCTTTTGTTTAATAACTGGCACCCCCACTGGCTTTTAAATTCAATTAGGGTAGGAACTGTGTCTATTTTGCTCACCACTATAAACCCAAAGCTTCACACAGTATCTGCTATATAGGAACTGATCAATAAATAGTTGTTTAGTGAATGTAACACCTGCCTCTGTGACAAATCTTGAACCTGAGTAAGAGAGAGAGTAGATATGAGGTGTCGAGAAATGCAAAGAAGCCAGGACTTCTTAGTAAAGATTTGGGGAGCACCTCTCTGCTTTATAGAACACCTCCCCCATTACAGATCCAAAGCTTTGGATTTAGAATAATTAAACCTTTTATTTCCTTGAGAAAATTGCAATCCCTTCAGTAAGAGTAGAGCTTTTAAGGACATCAGTTACTTTTACCTTAGGGTGGATGAGTTTATTGACTCCTTTGATCCTTTAACTGGTGCAAGAAAGAAAGGGGCCCAGGGGGGAGGGGAGAAAGGGCCACCAAGAAGATTAAAAAAAAAATGGTGGAGAGTGAAGAGGGAGGGCAAGGCCCTGCCTGGACGCATTGAGGAGGTGGAGTCTCCAGACTTGAAGATTCATTTGGCTAGTTGGAGAGCATCAACTCTAGGTGCCAGGTGCTCCATGAACATTTCTCCTAATCCTCACAAACCCCAAGAGCAACAGGAATATTCTCCATAGTACCCGAGAGGCCCTCAAGGCTCATGAAGGCAGTGACTTGCCCACAATTGCAGCTTGATGCAGTGAGGTGGAATTGGAACCTTGGTCTCTCTGAGACGCCAGGTTTTCCCCTCTAACTTGACAATTCCTTCCAAAAATCATAGAGAAAGACATAAACTTCATCCTCCCTGAAGCAGAAGGACAGGATGGATTCAGCCCAACATTTCCTTGGAGAACAATGGAAGTCACAAGCTGAGAACCCAAAATATTTAATAACAATAGCAAGAACAATCATAATAAAAGTACCAGTAATAATAGTCAAAGCAGGTGCTTATGAAGCCCTAGGGCTTCCACAGGTCCTCTCATTTATCCCTTACATCAACTCTCGATCAGTGTCTTTATTATCCTCGTTTTACAAAGGAAGAAGCCACAGTTCAGGGAGGTTAAGTACTTCCCCCAAGTTACACAGCTGGTAAGTCAGGAGGTAGACCCCAGAGTTCAAGCTCTGAGTCTGTTCTACCCCATGCATGGAGCTCAGCCCCCCCAACTCATCCTCAGATGATGCTCTTTCTCTGGGGGAGCTCCTTCACCCCTCCCCAAACAGCTGCCCACCACCTGAGGCGCATGGGGGGCCCTCCTCGCCTCCCCTGCACCACCCCACAGCCATGTGGGCAAACACCCTGCTTCTCCCCAGGCAGGGGACGCCCGATTTGCATAACTTAATTAAATTCTGCATTCTCGTTTTCAGAGGAGCAGGCCTATGAAGGATGCTGAGTGCATGGTCTTAAGGCAAATCAACGCGGATGATGAAAGAGCCTATTTCGGTTAAGCAAATTATGAGGAGGCGGGCGATGTCCTCACTCTAATAATTTCCCGTGAATTATTTATATGGAAACTGCAATTACATCGGGCAAAACAGTGTTGTGTGCATAAAGCTCACTTAATTACCCAACCACCTGTTGGGACACAGGGTCCTGCGCCAGCCTGTTTCTTCCCCCAACAGTTCCTTTCTCTGGGAGAGCAGGGGACCTGGGGACTTGAGGCAGGAGGGGCTGTGAGGAAAATTATGTTTGCAAAGAGAGGAGGCACATTCTGGGCTTGCAGACCTGGGTCTCCATCCTGGCTGCCTCTGTTCCAGCCTGAAACTACACTTCCCATTCCCTAGGGCCAGTAGTGGCCTCTGGCCAGGCAGAGCCCCTACTTTGTTCCTAAAACGGCATGGAAAAGCAAGAATTGAGAAAGAAGACGAGAGGAAGAAAGAAACAAGCCCCACACCCTTCCCTACAAACCCTTTAACCGAAGCAAACGAGACTCCTTTCATCAGTGCCCGGTTGTTTAACTGGAAATGAGGGTTGCCATGGCAACCATCCTGTCACATAGTATTTCTTACCACTTGCCAGCGGGAGAGGCGTTGATGTGTAGAGGAGAACCCTGGCTGGGTGGGGAAGGTCGGGAGTGGGGGTTGCATTGTTTGTGATCCATTTGCTGAAACACAAGGTCACATAGGCCTGTCCCTAACCTGGGGCATCTCTGTTCATCTCTCCCTTTCCTGGACCATGGGGGAGGGGCCTGGGGATAAACATCTCTTCTACTTACCCCCCTGGGAGAAAAACATTGTAAATGTCAGAAATGTGATGGAACTGTCAAAAATACATGAAATCGGCGATAGAATAAATGGTGAAACCTTCCTTCTTCTTTGTTCTGTGACTGTAAAAATCATGATGTTTTCTTCAACAAAAAGTGAAAACAAAGAAAATTGATGACCCCTGAGAGAGGCTGGACAGGAATCATAAGTGTCTGTCCCAAGATTGGGGGAAGTAGCCCTCCCTTTCCACCAGTGCTGTAATCAAGATTGGTCCAGGGCCAGCCAATAGACCTGAGTCTGGTCAAAAGGTGGAAAGAAAGTAAGAATGTCAAGGAAGCTCTGGGCCTGGGGCCCTGGATGTACGACGGGGGCCTGTTAAAAACAGCTTGATATTGGATGTGGCTGGGGATGGGGAATCCAGGGTTCTAACCTCCATCATCACATACTGCCCTGTGACCTTGAGAAGCTGATTGACAGTAGAAAGTTTTTAGTTAGCTCTCAAGTTCAAATACAGTAGTGGTAATACTCTGATATATTTCACAGTTAATGATACTCGTAGTAGGAGGATAAAATATTAATTGTGTTTAAATAGTTCCGCATAGAGATAGTTTCCACATATGGAGCACTCAGAATGTAGCAAGCACTAAAGTTGAGCTATATATGTTTATTATGTGTCCCATCTTTTAGACTAAGAAACCAAGGCTGATAAAGATTAATTTCTTTCCAGTTCTAGGGATTAACCCAAGGGTGTTTTACCCCTAAACTACACCCATAGCTCTTTTTATTTTTGACTTTAAAACAGGGTCCCACTAAGTTGCTGAGGCTGTCCTTGAACCTGTGATCCTTATGCCTCGGCCTCCCCAGTAGCTGGGGTTACAGGTGTAACCCCACAGCACACCGTTGGCAGAGGTTAAGCAATATACCTAAACTACAAAGTTAGAAAGCAACAAAGCCCACCTGGAAATCCAGATCTTGCTGACTCAAATTTCATGCTCTTCCTGCTCAGAAGAAGTTTGGAGATCATGATCCAAGTTCTCTGAGAGTCAAGCTCCTGGCCCACATTGCTACTGTAGTTGGTCTCCATCCAGTCTAGTACCGGCTGCTTAACAGAAATGAAATGGAGTGTTTTTTCTCCTTTAAAGATTTACCATGTATAAATGTATGAGAATATTAAAGGCAACAATTAACTTTATTGGAAACCTTATATTCTCCAGCCTCATTAGAGCTGCCAACAAGATCTATTATTAGTATTACTATGCAGATACTGTAATAAAAAGGGTATTTAAAGTGGATAGTTTGGCAATGAAATAAAATAGCTTTTCTCTCTCTTTCTTTTTCTTTTTAAGATATATGTATGTATCAGAGATGGTCTCGAGCAAGGCAAGAGCCCCATGGGACCTGAGGAATGAAGAGCTCATAAAATTTCCCTTCCCACCATGGCAGACAGCTAGAAGAGTTGGAGGTGGGAGGTGGAGGTCATCAGAGCCCTCCAGCCCCGTGGCAGGCCTGCCTCCAACACCATTTGGAAGAGCGAGATATCTGCAAAAGAGAAGACCCTGCTCATCAGAGCAGAAATGTTCCAGAGGGTCCAGCTGCTGTCTTTGCACACTGCTGGGTCTAACTGCATCCCTCTTGGCGGCTGCAGTTTCTTTCATCTTATCCTCTCATCTTCAAAATGATGGAAAGCCAGGGAATGATTCCTCCCCCGCCCTTCTTTCTCTCTTCCTCTATTTATCCCACATCCCTGCCATGGTTTATGGAAGTTTAGAAACAAGAGGAGCCTTGCCTTTTTAATCCTGGAATGCCTCCCCTGCTAGCTCAAGCCTTTCTCCAGCCTCTTTTTAACTCAGAATCTTTCTGGATGAAGTGGGAATTTCTCCTGGACCTGCCCAAGGAAGCACCGGTGCTCAGGTTTCCCCACTCCTCTGTGCTTGCTTCCTCAGCACAGCGACGCTGCTGCCCTCCTCCCAAGACTATGTGTCCGTCTCTTCCTGCACGGTGACCATCCCAGAGCTTGGTGAGCAGCAAGTGATGCCCTTCACTAAGAACTTGGGATGAGTAAGCCAGGAGGAGCAGCTGGTATCTGATCCTTGGCACACTGGAAGCACCCCTGGTGTTTTGCTGAATGGAAAAGTCTTAGCTTAATTATAAGCTCAGTTCTCATGTGAGGGCTCACGGAGCCAGGCTCATGCTATGATTACTACTCTTTCTCTTCTTACTAATAGGTACCACTTATTGTATGCCAAGTGTTTACTTATTGAATCTCCATCACCATCCTGTAAGGTAGATACTTTCATTATCTTCATTTTGTAAATGAGGAAATTGAGACTTGGCCAGGTACAGTGTCGCATGCCTGTAATCCCAGCGGCTTGGGAGGCTGAGGCAGGAGGATTGCGAGTTCAAAGCCAGCTTCAGCAAAAGCGAGGTGTTAAGCAACTCAGTGAGACCCTGTCTCTAAATAAAATACATAATAGGGCTGGGGATGTGGCTCAGTGGTGGAGTGCCTCTGAGTTCAATCCCTGGTACCCCTCCCCCGCTAAAAAAAGAAAGTGAGGTTGGAAAGGTAATATACACCCTGTTGGAGGGCAAAGAACTGTCACAGTGCTGAGGCAGCCACAGAGGCCCCACTTTACTGGTTCTTGCAATCTCACCAGGAAGATTTCTGCCATAACACTCAGAATAGTAGATAAGAGTTTATTGAAAGGGTATGGGCAAGGGAAGGGGAACATTCTCAAGGGATAGAGTGGGTCCTCCCTCAAAGGAGAAGGACAGCATACCCCCTCCTGCCTTCCACTTTCACTGGGGGCCTCAGAGAAGTTTCCAAAGAAATTTTCCCAGGTCCATCTCTTTTGACTAACAGCAGAATGACATTAGATTTTCAAGGTCCCACTGTGCAGGATGACTCTAGGTCACTTTGGCCCTTCCTGACCAGTTCTAATTAGAACCTGTTCTTCAGATTTTATAGTTAAGGTAAATTCTTATTACCCTGAGTTCTGGGATTTGGTCTGTGTAAGGGTCAAAACCCCCAACCACACACACATACACACACACACTTTCAGGATAACTTGTGATCTTTTTATCAGCGTTTCAGGCCTGCATTTCTCCTGTAGATAACAGGTTGTTTGCTGAGTAATGTAACATCCTGTTGATGTGAGCCAGGTAGGGTTGCAGGTAAATTGCTTTTTTAAAAAAGAAAGCATGTGGGGGGTCAGCACAGTGGACCAGGTTTATAAACTATTCCCTTGACTTCATGTTCCCAGTGCTCACATCTGTCTGCCCCTAGCCTCCCGCACCCCCCACACACACACCATCACCGCTGGCCTGGACCTTTGCCGAAGTCTTCTAGCTGATCTCCCTCTATCCACCTGGATGCCCTGCAATTCCCTCTCCACATGGCTTCAAGCTATACACCTGTTGAATTTGTTCTCTTCTTTGTACCTCAATGCCTTTGCACTATCTACTCCCCCCATCTTCTTAAAATGCTCTTCCTCCGTATCACCTCTTCATCATCATTTAGATTTCAACTCAGAGAAGACTTACCTCCCCACCTTCTCAATCATGTATAGTCTACATACTATATCCCCACATCTCCAAATCTACAGTAGTATATAGCACATGGTAAGTGCTCAGTAAATGTTTCTTCAATAAATATTGTCAAACTAGCCCAATGTTACATGCTGATGGGGATTGGAGCATGGGGTCAAATTCAGGCCTGTCTTACCCTTGACCACAAAGTATGCTTGTGTGTAGTTTGGTGGTTCAGAGGAAGGAAGAGTGAGATAGGAGCTGCTCAGAAACACAGACAACTCACCAAGAGTCCAGAAGTAAATTCTTCACAGGAATTAGAATTAGAAGACGAGTTAGAGCGACAAAAAGCTATCTTGTTAGGAATTTACAGCAAAATAGGGGTGCACCAAAACCTAGAGGAAGGATTTCCAGCACCGAGGACCGGTTATTGAATCTCTAACACGAGCCAACTGTGCGACCAGAGTTCCAGGCTGACTGATCCGCCGCCCGTCACGCAGCCCGCCCCGCGGCTACAGACGGCGGGGCGCCGCCGAGAAGCGACCAACAAGCAGAGAGAAACAGTGCTACGGATTCTGTGGAATCCTGCCAGCTGTGCCCTCACTGAGCTTCGGGCTGAGTTCGGGATTTGAGACGGGGAAGGAAGCGGTCCAGTTATATCTCCCACAACGGGAAAGTCCACCAAGGAAGCCAGCGGCCACCATCTTGGAGAGCTGACGTCACCACCGCCACTCTCCGACAGATTGCAACAATAAAACAGGTGTGTGTTACTCAGCCCATCTCCCATACAGTGGGGAATTCGCATAAAGTCTCTCCCAGGCTTTCCGGGGGAGGGATTATCAGAACGAGCCTGCATAGAGACCGGGGAAAGGTAGAGACACCTGACCTTCAACTTCCCCTCCCATCAGCGGCAAAAACGAAAACTGTCTAGCCAGCACTGGGGGAGGGGCAAGCGGAAAAAATCAAAACAATAGGGTGCCGCGGTCCCCAATAGCCACCCTCCACACCCAGCAAACTGCAGGCCCAGAGGACAGTTTGAACTGCCGAGAGGCATCACACAGGGGAAGGCTGGGCTAGCAGGAGAAACCAGGGCTAGCAGGAGAAGCCAGGGGATGAGAGGCCAGGCCCTCGCGACTGGGCGGCTAGAGATCGCCCGCCCACTGGCAACCGACCACCCGCCCGCTGCCTACGTGACTGGGCGGCTGGAGTCCGCCCACCCACAGGCGACCGACCGCCTGCCCACTGCCCGCGCGACTGGGTGTCTGGAGACTGCCCGCCGGCTGGCGACCACAGGGCTAGACCCCGAGGTGTGGCCCAGCAGGTACGGCACAGAGACTCTAGGAAGAGGTCTATAACCAGGCCTTCATGAAGTAGCTAACCGGGAGCTGAAACCAACCAGAGACAGACCAGTCCCACCCCTCCCTTCAGACACTCCGGCAAGGAGCCTGGGGCCCGCCATAGCAGAAAGGTGATGTCACCGGAGTTCGGCCATCGGAACTCCTTCCCAGCGGAATCCACTTTAGCAGGCATAGTCTACCACCACAAAGGAGAGACAACAGAGATATACAAAACCAAAACAAATTTATAGGAGAGAGCAGAAACACAGCAATCAAACAGAGCTGGAAAGTAACGTGAACATCATGAAAAAACAAGGGAAACAAGGATTACAAACAATGCAGAACAACTTAAATCTACAGGAGGACCTAGAAGCATCAGAAACATGGATAGGGAAAGAACTCAAGGCATACCTAACTCAGATGGAAAGGAATATTAGAGAAGACATGAGACAGCGAGTCCAACGCAAT